>NW_025110294.1:318862-435698 GCF_011392965.1 Frieseomelitta varia | reverse complement strand
AAAAAAAAAAAAAAAAGAAAAGAGAGAACAGCGAAGCGAGATAACCCTTCGTCGCCTCTAAATTATCGTTTCATTGCGAACCTCCGCTTCGTCGCATTTGTACGACGAATATCGTAAATTTCATCGAAACGCTCACACGCCGGTTAGATGGGATATCGCTGGGATATAATCCGACGAGACGCAAGAATCGAGAGTTTCGAAGCACCCGTGATAGAGATCGCGTTAAATCGTTTTATCGTTTCTAAATTGGATTTACGCGGTCTCTCCCCATTAATACGGCTCGGCGTTACGCAGCGGAACGCCGGTTAAGTTAAACGCCATTATTTACCTGGCGAACGATTCAGGTATCGTTCGCGTGTTCGCCGTTTATCGACGAGTAAGTTCCTCAGGGTGTATTAACGACACGCCGGCAACGGGTGAGTTTATACCCTCGTTTTAGATAGAACGATCGGCTACTTCCACGGCGACAGTCGGCAGGCATCGAGCAGGTATTGAACACGCGTAAAAGTTAATAGCTCGTGTGTGTATAATGTTGGAGACGGGCGCGTGTGTGCGGTGTACGTGGTCGATCGTAGATGCGTTTATGGAGGTTCTTATGTCATCGCGCTGTACGAACACGGAACGGTAATTCTCTGTAGTTGTAAATTTCTCTCATTAATGCACGACCAGCAGTGAATTCCCATGATCCTTCCGTTTGCCAATAGAGTAATCCTGAAATTTTGAATGTGTTACGTAGCGAGTTAAACGTAAGTGTCAGACGAGTCGCTTCATTAGTAATTGATAAACTACTAATTTACAGGAAATTTGTAGGAAATATATTTGACGTACTCGTTACTAATATTTAAAAAACAAATCTGAAAACGCACACTTTTGTTCAAACTGTTGGAGCGTCCCTTACTTTTTCGGCAAAACAACCTTCTCTGTATGTTTCTTTAGAAAGCAGGAATATTGTAATTTGTAACTTTGATTGAATTAAAACTTGAATACAAAGAAATAATATTACGAACAAAATATTTATTCGTTTGAAGAAAGTTATTCTTCCTTTCGAAATTTCGACATGCTCTAAACATTTAAGCAAGACCGTACTTCGCATAAATATTAATCGGACAGTGCAAAGTCTAGAAATACCTCGACGTGACGAACGAGATGAAACGGGAAAGAAATATGTGAAAATGGACGAAAAACTGCAGTTAAGGATTCCCGTCTTGTGAATCATCCTGGAGGAGGACTTTTACACGTTTATTAAAATATTTTCACTTCTTATTAAGAAATATTTTAGCCTCGCGTTGCTGGATAGAGGAAATTTGCGCATAATGATTCGAAACCGTCCGGCTTTTTCGATTCGAGGATTCATCACGTTCGTTTCTCCCGTGAATTCCCTGGAATTCACGAAAAGTCAAGTTTCGCAACGCGAAATAGACTCTCTCGAGCTTCTCTAAACTTCACCCTCACGACACACTAAGTGGCCGTAAAAATAGGCACTCGCACGTACGTGCAAACGCACTCAGCCATGCTAAAGCACGCACTCTCCCCGAGCCCCGAGACTTTTCATACGTTGCAGTCCACGGATTTTCCCACTCGTGGAAAAAGAAAGGCCGCGTCGCGTACAATCGCGGATGGACCGTGCGTCTAAGCGAAACGACACGAAGGAACAACACTTTGCCATTTTCTTTCTCGCAACTTGTCAACAGCCGACCGTCGAAAAAGTCTCGCGAATCGCGAAATATATACACACGTATGTATACGTTCCCGGAGCGTCGTCCAAAAAAATTTGTTTGCAAATAATCGGAGAACTTCCGTTCTAGCCCGCGCGATGCCATTTCTCTCCACGATCGCTCCTGTATCTTTCAAGTTTGATCGAATCTCGAGAGACTGTAGATTGTCCGTGATAGTCTAACCAATTTTATTCATTGTTTCCTATTTCTTGCGTTATCTTGTGTTTGTCGGTCGAATGTTAAATTTCTCTCCTCGATCAAGTTTTGAAAGATTGTAGTATTTCTTGCGTTATTTACTTTTGTTGCCATTCAACTACACCTGAGACTGTATTACATTTCTTGATACACTTAATTGTTCAATCACAATTTAATTGTTTAATATAGAAGCAAGAATAATTGAATTTAATCACTATTCGGTATACAGGAAAGTAAAAGGTTGTATGAAGCTCCGCACACTTTAGTAATATCGGCGATCTGAGAGATCTTGTACATCAGTTGCGTAATTTTCAATATTTACACTGTCCCCTTCTCACACCTTACAATTTCCTTCTCCTTATCGGAGGCGTCTCTCTTTCGAACGACTAACTAAACGAAAACTATCTTAAAGCTGGCGTTATCGTTAACGACGACGCCTCTCGACGCCAACCGGTGGACAAACGGCTCCGAGAGGCAGGCAACGCTTCTCGTTTAATTCCAGTCATCTGCCGCGAATAAAAAAGAAAGTGTTATTTTTAAGCGCTGGAGGCTAATCGACTCGTAGGGGAATCAATGGATCTTTCCCATGGTACTTGCGTTTGTAGCAACGGATCGGAGCGTTCGATCCCTCGGTATTATTTCTTCCCCCCCGGTGCGTCCCGTTCTTATCGATTCTATTACACGGCCAGATATTTCGAGAGCGGCGCGATATTGCGCGATCGATATCGATAAACCGCCTGTGCGCCCGGCTCATTATTCAGCCGATGGATCTATTTATAGGTGGTCGGGTATCTTGATCTTTGGCCAAGTCGTCCGTCCGGTAAACCGATCGTCGGCTCGGTGTTTGCCCATCTTCAGCCACTGCGCTTTACCAGGCTGAAGAGAGAGAAAGAGAGAGAGAGAGAGAGGGTCCTTCGGTCGATGCTGATTGCATCGTATCGCCCCGGGATCGTTATATCGTAACGAATCGCGACGATTGCCGACGTCTTTATCGTCTTGGAAGATTGAAAAGCCGGATCGCGGCTACTTGGCTGCTTCGTCCTCTCGTTCGTTTTCTAACCTAGAGAAATTATTTGTTCTTCCCCGGAGCTAACACCTCGTCGTCGGCGATCCGCTTTGCTCGTTTGCTCGCGTTTATAATATTTTTGTACTCCTACTTGAACTTGAAATTTATAATTAAATAATTACAAAGTGACCATTACTTGACGATATATTAATATTAACGTGCTATGTATTACGATGAAAAATCTTTTCAACGACAGAGCGGAGATACATTTTTGAAAGGATGAGCGACAAGTGACCAAGGTGACATCGCCATCTTTGGAACATAGCGAATTTCCCACGAAATCGTAGGTGAACGATGCAGTTTATTTCTCTTGCTCGCACATAGATAACACACTTCAATCTTTGATAGTCGCTTCGCAGAATCTCGAAACGTTGATCAAATATACCTACTCGTTCGCTCGAGATTCACTCGCAGCTTTGCTTGTGCATGTTCGTGTTCCTTCGAAAATCCACGAATTCGCGCCACGGACAAGGTCGAATGATTATAAAACCTCAAGAGCCACGGGAGAGATAGGTATCCCCTTAATCCAAGAACCAGCGCGCTTCAATTCGAAATTCGATATTTTACGCAGATTTGCGGGCGGCCAGCGGCTGGTTAAAACCGTATTACGGCACCATAGGTGTTAGATTCCATTTGACGGTTCCCATGCCCGTAACTCATTGTCAGACCTTGGACCGCCCATGGTGAACCATTGTGGCCGCCGTTAGGCCGAATATCCCACTCGGCCCGTCTTCTCGTTGCTCGTCGCGTTGCACGCGTAAAATGAAGAATTATCAGCTTTGCCCACCGGTTCGATTTCGTGAGTCGTCGCCGAGAGCCGATTTAAAGAGAACCAAGAGAACCAATTGACGACAAGATGAATCATTCGTCAGCGAAAAAANAAAAAAAAAAAAAAAAAAAGAAAAGAACGAAGAAAAAGAGGAAAAAGAAATGGTTCGAAAATGGAAACTGAAAAGAGGATTTTAAGCGGTGGTCAATTAGAGAACGTGGAGCATGGGGCTGGCTGACGAACTTGTCGATCACCGACCGCTGTTCGAGCACCAATCGATAATTCACTGGTTATCAAATCGGTGGGAACGCGTGTCGTCAGCGAACAGCGGGCGATTAATCACCGACCAGCCAGCCGCGTAACGCATTCTCGCCGCGTAGCCGCGATTCATCTTCCTGGTCGCAGGCTTTCCGTGCGCGCATTCCTCGCACGAATTACCTCGCGTCTTCCAGCGTCGCCACCAAGGTCGAGGTTCTGCTCTCTCTCCCCCCTGCTGGCTTCTCCCTTCGGTAATTACGCGTGTAATTTTGCCGGACGCGGCTACGACGATCGTTGACTAGCGATGGGATCAACTCAGAAATGTGCTTGCGATGTCTCTGGTGTCAAACTTTTTTTTTTTGTTACAAAGGAAACTACAACAGATTCATAGTTCAGATACATTAGGTTGAAAATAACATGTGGAAGGGAAGCATCTTTTACGATAGTAACGTATTATTAAGTCATGTGGTTTTGTTCTTTTTAGTCTCCGTGTGTTGTCTTCGTTTGTCGAGTAGTTTGTTTGCCACTTGGATCCCTTCTTTATTCACTTTTCTTTTTTTCTTTTTTCCACTGCTCAAGAGTGCAGAGACGGAATGGAGCGGAATTCTGAACGTTGGTAGTTAAAATTTATAATACTGTCACTTTCCTATTTGCTTTTCAGTTTTTTTTTCTTTCGAATAGCGGAAAAATAAGAATGAGAAGATGAAAAATCGTTCGAAACTTTTAGGATAATATCGGGTATTATGCTGCTTGCGAGGTGCTCGATCCCATCTCTATCCGGCTCTCGCAAGCCGAAAAATTCAGCTGGCAGGCTGAGGAGAGAAAAGAGACGAAGTGGCTGGCTGGTCGTTAGTTGGGTCTCGCGCGCCTCATCGTCTCATGGCGCGACCATTTTGGAGTAAGAATCTTAAGTACCCGCGGAGTCGGGGCCCACGAGCACTCGAGCGGCCACGTCGCTTGATTTTGGCAGCCGGTACCCGACGCGCACTGCAACCCCCTTGCAGCTTTTTGTGTGCCCGCCACGAAGGTCTTCGAGTGGCTTGTGCGCGACCATCTCGCCCCGGCGAGATTCTAAATGGCTTTTTCACCAGACGAAAGGCAGCCAACGGGGGCTGCTTTTCGTCTGGGAATGCCAGCACCCAGTTCCTTCCACGCTTAATGTCTCTGCTTAATACGTATCGTGCATCTGCTCGACTCGGTGATTCCCCGTTGGGAATCCGCTCTGACGTTTCGTTATCTGGTTGAAGTGTCGCTGGTCGCGCCACGTACCAAGAGCGAATCCGGGAGGGTCTCCCTTACGATGGATTTTAGTTTTCTTGCAGCCATTGTCCACCGTTGCCCCTTCCTCGACACGTCCACGCTCGGCTCGTTTTCGCACCTGCTCTCTTGCACTCGTTGAGAATAATACTCGCAGTAATCGCACTTGGCAGACCATCGGGAAGAAGCACGTGTTTCTTGCGCCAGTTTCTAGCGTGATATACAGAGGTCGATGGAAGAACGTACGAAAAATATATCAAAGACGCAGCTCGTTTCACTTCGTTGCGGTAGTGCATGAAATTCACGTTGAAGGAAAAACAGACAAGCGAAAGATTCTCAGAACCTTTTTAGGAACTGCGAGATCCCTAGAAGGATCCAAAGACCGCTACCTGAACACTGTAAATGACACTCGAAGATAAAAACTTCGAGTCGAATTGCAGCGCATTTGAATAAACGTCGAATTATATATATTTGTATATTGTTTACAAGAATTTAAATAAAAGTTTGAAGATTACGAGCGAAGGAGATTTTGTCGTGAAGCTTTCTGAAACAGCTTCGTACTTGCACGAAAAGGTTGTTAAGTTAAGAGTTAAAATCAGCCAAGCCATCGAGCAATTTTCCAGGTAAACGAAATTTCCGATGGGACGGTCATCTAGGAATTCAATAGAACCGCCCGCGGACAAAAGACAGATTTTTTTTCCCAGGGTTGTCAAAGGTCGCGTGTGTCCATCACCCTTAACTGGCCCTCGTTCAGGCAACGTACCGAGCGTGTTGTAAAACACGGCAGCGCAAAAAGTCAGACACAAGCGAAGCTTAGAGTGACAAAGAGCGAGATTTAGAAGACAACAAATTTTAAAACAAATTGCACTATTGTCCGCAATTAAATCGTAACTCTTATCGTCGGAACGTCTTTAAACGGCAATAACGAAGCAGAACCGCGCGAAGCAGACCCCCGAAGAGGTTTCTTTCGCGCGTTTGCACGGCGCGAACCCTGAAAGTTTATTGTCCATTATGTTTGGCCGACGTAGCTGGCAATAAGTTCTTTTCCCTGCTCGGCAGTTTTTCTTTCTACCATTCGCGGATCTTTGCCTGTCTTTGCTTGCGTTGACACTTGTTTATTTGCCACGGGTATTATACGCCGCACGGTTAATGGATACACGGGTCGTAAACGCAGAATAATAATAGG
The DNA here is from genome assembly GCF_011392965.1 of Frieseomelitta varia. Classification (NCBI taxonomy): domain Eukaryota; kingdom Metazoa; phylum Arthropoda; class Insecta; order Hymenoptera; family Apidae; genus Frieseomelitta; species Frieseomelitta varia. Next base: position 429,252 of record NW_025110294.1, on the reverse strand, counting down.
CAAACGATTCGAGAGCCCGCTGCACGCTGTGACTAATTCTCCTATTCACCCTTGTAATCCATTTTTCCCCGACCCGTTCGCTGTTTTACGCCTGCAGAGGCGGGCCGTAATTAGATATTTCATCAACTCCCCCGTTGAAGAATCGCCGTACGACGATTATGGTTTCTGGTTCGCATACACGCTTCGCCAAAACCGTAGACGACTGAAATATGAAACTCGCATCGGAGAAAGTAACGAGTGCGATAAACGTTTTCAACGTGAAAGTGAAACGTTTGCTCGCGAAAGATTGCTCGAATAATTATAAATTCTATGGAAAATTTAATTTAATTTCCATGACATGAATTTTATATTATTTCTTTACGAAAATTTTCTGTGAATCTTTCAGTAAGTGAAAAACTGACGAATTCTGGTCAATCTCTAGTGTCAATAAACTCTGTGTCTATAGGCAGAGTAGAAGATTTCGTATCAAGGCCACTCCCTTCGTCTATGAATCACTCCCATTTTTATGGTCTCGCCACGTGCAGAGACGATTACGCGCACCGGCCATAAATATCGAGGGAACGTTGCATTCTTATTGCCATTGATTGCCGGTATATTTAACGAGACATGACTCGGGAATCTGCGATACCGATAAGAGGCGTATTCCTGACGGAGTGTCTATCCGCGTTTAATTAACACGTTCGTCGTGTTACGACGCGATCTTTATTCTAAGATTACACGCGTGGTTATTTGACTTACTGGAGAAGCATGAAATTGAGAGAGAATATTTCATTAGAGTTCGCATCGTCTGGTGGAAAAAATTATTTATTAATTACGGCATACTGTATAATGGAACTTCATTCATTGGATCCCGATTCTTATTGAATCCGAGCTATTGTACGAGCGAGATATACTAACAATAAATAGTAAAGTGTCGTATAAATTCCAGTTATTTAAATTGTTCGCCCCGACGTAAAAGTTTAGTCTATCGACGTAAAACATAGACTGATCTACTCTAATAAAAATTCACAGTTAAGTGTCGTCCATAGACACCGTATGAATCTAGCCGTCGTTTCCATTTAGAGTCCTCGAAGACGAACGTTTGAACGTGGGTTGAATTTCCCCTCCAAATGACGTTCGAAGTTGTGTAACGTGACATGGAAGCTCTACATTTGATCAAACTTTCACATCCTCCCACGGGTTCCTTCCTCCTCTATTTTTTTCATTTCAGATTCAACAGAAAAATTAGAACGTGTGCGTTCAGGTAGTCTCGTTTCGACGAGATTCGCAAGTTAATCGAGCGTAATGAGCATGGAAGATTGGCCTAACGCATTCAGTTGCATCTGTTTTCTACGCGTAGTCGCCGTGGTCGCGTATTTCTTCATCGAGCAAGGGTCAGCTCTTTGCTAGATCATAGACACAGATACGTACGTTAGATATATGGAAGTGTGAGTCACGGACTTGGACATCCCCCTGGCCAAATCGAGATCTAACGTTACGCCTCTGTCGCGATAATATCGTTAATGATATCTCTCTTTTGCGCCGTGTCTTCTGCGGCCAGGGGGGCGGGGGAGTAATCTTCCCCTAATGCCGCCGTTCGAGCCAGAACAGATAAAGAGAATCGCAAGAAAAACCGTACGACGCCCCGGTGACGATCCCTCGAATCGTGGTAATTAAGATCTCTCCGGCAAATGGACGGAGCCCGATGAGAAGTAAAAGAGGCTGTTACACTTTGAGTGCTTCTTCTGCCGCGGTTCCGTATTATCTTTACTACGATTACTTCGAAATCCGATGGCGTCGCAGTTCGACGTTTCCCGAGGTTTATTTCAGTTTAACCTCTTGTGCTGGAATGACGTCGACGTACTTTTTGTCCGAAAATTGCAACATTTTTCTCAGTTTTAAGTATATGTAAATGATAAGTTTATTACTTCTTAATAATTTTTATCCAGTGATATCATACGAGTTCAAAGGAAAAAGGGAGCGACGAATTATTGTACACGGCTCGGTCACTCGTTATGGTCCGCGAATCAGTTGCCAGCGCAAGGGGTTAATCTTCACGTTTCTCGATAATTTAACGACAATAATCAAAAGTGTGCTTCTAATATTTTAAGAACATTTTGCCAACGTACCAGTATTACGAAAGACCGCTCTTTTCTTGCAAAAAATAAAAGGGAACGGCAAGGGAATAGCGAAACAGTTGCGTGGCCGATCTAAGAAACACAAATTGGGGAAAAGTCGAACGCGGAGGATCGATGAACGGTACGGAGGACACAGTCGTCGGCTTTGATGGACGCAGACCCATTAGAATACCGCTGTCGCGACTTATCGCGGTAATTAATATCCCGGCGATTTATTAACGCATCCAGCGGGAACGGGGTTGCGACTGCTGATGCGGCGCGATTATCGTTCTCGCGTGTCTTGCCGCTCGTGTCTCACCTTCTCGTCGCACACGAGCTTAGCGTCGCGTAGAAACGAATTCGACTTGTAATCGGCCGATTTGATATTTTTGATAAACCATCGTTTATCACATCTCGTTCGTGTGACAAACCAGAGCCAATGGTATGGCCATCTTCGACTGCGATCTTCGAATTCGAGAAAAAGACCAAGGATGTAACGCACGCTGCGGATGTAAAACGATGCTGTCCCGATGTCTCCCGGCGGTGGTTTTTCGCGGAAGTGCATCAGTGCCGAAGATAAATATACGCTCAACTCGTTTAAGTCGGCGTTGAATGTTAATACCGCGGGCGAACGACGATACGGGAACACTGTCGCCGGGCAATCGTCCAATTTTCTCGTGCCATGCGATGCAACCCCGCCTGCAGCCGCCACGGCCCGCGACCGTGAAGCTTAAAAGTGTTAAGGCTAATGGTCTCGCCACACTATAAACGTTTCAGCAGCGGCATTGCGCGCTAGCTGCCTCGGTCATTAACTTCTGCTCCGGCTGAGAGAACATCCGACACGCGGTTCCTCCTCTCGACGTCCTGCTACACCGTCCACGATCTCGTCGTCAACGACAAATTGACCGTTTCGTACCCCGATCGTCTAGGCCAGATAGACGAGCCGTGTCATAAGGTCGCGTTATAAGGTCCCTCGAACCTTATAAATTGTAAATTCCTCAAGTCTCGCTTAGCCTGACTTTATGAATTTTCCGCTCTCCGGTACGTTATCGGCCGAACGAATCTCTCGGCCCCGTTGAGTTCATTATTCATGGAATCGGACAGGCAAAACGAAGTGTCGCGCGAACTCGAGATCGATCCGCGAACGACAAGATCGCGCCCGCGTCGGGCGGGGACAACTTCATCAACCGGTAATTCACCGAAGCGCTTAAGATCCGATCGCTCGTAGACCCTTCAGTAGGTATTTTTCGTTTTTGATTCCACCGCTCGTATGGTTGCTTCCCGCTCTTTAAACAAACGTGCAAACAGTGTCTTATCTCGTTTATCAACGCGAAAGGGGAGCCTTGAACAGCCTTGGGTCACGCGCGTCTCCCGGCCGTGTTTAGTCAAGAACTGTTATCCAGGATTTAGCTGGGATTTAAAAAGGTAGAAATTACCTTTATTTACCTCGCGGAATTTAAACGAGGCGATTGCGGGTTATTGCTCTGCGTTCAAAACGAAAGTCCGGGTTAAAATGGAATCTCCGCGCGAGTAAAGTCTACCTCCGTTTAAATTTGATCTCCAGTTTATGCTACACCACACCGAGATTAACTCGATATATTACACTGCAAGAGATTGGTCAGAAAGTCTGAAGTTATTGCTCGATTCGAAGAAAAAAACTGCTTGGTATCTAATGGATTAGCCAGATAAATCAATCGAGCATCGTTTCACTTAATATTTTATATATAAATTTTATTATTTTATATATAAATCCTTTCATTTTTAATTTCTACATTTCTACATTCGTGCAGTCGTTTTGTGAAAGTGTTAAAAAATCACGCGACACTTAATATATATGGAACATTGGATCTAATCAAATTACCACACGAACGCTATAACAGATATACAACGACGTGTCGCTACGCGATACTGTTGTATAAAAACTTTGACGAATTTCGCCAATTCACGAAACACTGCACGTCCGTTCGTTTTAAAACGAAACACAGGAGACTTGTTCTCTCGAGAGCCCATACTCTGGACCAGTCGCGTCGCGGATGTTAGCGAGAAGACGGTGTCGAAAATAGAGCGTGCAGACCCGAAACCAGCGTAAATATCCGCAAGACTTTCCCCAGGAGACTCTGAGAATCTGGAAAGTGTCGTCTCGCGGCGCGTCCGGCTCGTAAACTCGCGGAAACGCGAGAAACGGAGCGACGACGATAAGGACAATTTGGCGCGAGGCTTGGGACGTGTGTCGCGGCGGATTAAGAGGAGTACCCGCCGGTATTCGCGCCGCGATACCACGAATAAATAGCGACGATAACCGGAGCGTGTGCGCGCGATAAGTGCGAGTGGTACAGCCGTTGATTAATCGGTGAATGCTCCGCTTTGTAAACAGTCGGCGATTAAGATCCATTGTCGGTAAACGAGTGCAGCGGCGATAAAAGTTAGTACATACCTCGATCAATGGGCTAATTGTGCGCCCTCGACGCAAGTGGAGAAAAAAAGAAAAAGAAGATTCACTTCGCTTGCTGGTAATTGAACTCGAAGGAAATATATATATTGGATGATACGGATCTTCTGTTGGTCGTGCGTGAAACAGTGAAACGAGATTTAAACGAAGCAAGTTATCGTTTTGTTTGTCAACGCGCGAAAAATGTGTTAAAATAATGGATACGTTGTAAAGTAAAACTATAGAGTATAATTTTTAATTACACCCTTGCAACGTAACAACATAGAGAACAGAGATGCTACGTTTTCTGCAAATTTTATAAAACCATGGAAAAAAAATCAGTTGTTTCAGAAATTTTTTATCTGTGAATTTAATGAAATTCAGTGATGCGGATTGATTGGAAATTGGAATTAGGTTACGGTGTTGATCCTAAGCGACCCGGGGATGAAAATACGTCGTGCAGGGGCGCGAATTCCGAAACTGTGAAATAGGTAACGAGAACCTGCATGGCCTGTATAATTTTACAACGAAAGGCGATATGCTCGGCCAGCTCAACGAGCTGACACAGAGAAGTATCGTTTTTCGTTGAAGAAAAAACAAGTTTCCTCGGTGAATTTCGGCGCCTCGGTCTCGCGTGACCACCTGGATTAACAGGATTAAATTTTTGTAACTTTTATCTAGAACTACCAGGAAAATACACAAGAGAAACTTTTTTCTCTTTCTTTTTTAAGAAGAACCGATTTCGCTGCTAGCGAAACATTAAATTAAAACGATTAAAGGTCCATTTGAAGCTTCACCAATCCCTTTATTGAACGCTGAACCAGTCCTGCCGTAACATTAAAATTGAATTCCCACATTTAAATTCCTCGTATCGGTGCGGTGCCCCTCGTGTGGCATCCTGAATGTCTTTCTGTTTCCACGCAGGCATGCAACGTTCAAAAGCACGCGCGATAAACATCGAAAATTACACACAGGCTGTTTGCCAAGAATTAACATAATTACCGGTAACAAAAGAGGGCCGAAACCGGACTGCCCAGGCAGTTTTCCTTCGAGCAACAGAACCTCGTGGCTAATTTTCCCCTCCGGTATCGCATTGTGCTCGCCCCGGACGAGAGCTGGCCGAGGGTTGTCCAGGAGGGGGGAGGGAAAATCACAGAGAGACGCAATGTCCAGCGCGTCCGGCAAGGACGATGGGAATATTGTACGGCCATATGTTACCAAAACGTGGTCAGCTGTTTATGACGCCGTTTCGAGAACGTCCAACAGTCCGCTGGGGGCATCGATTGTCCATTTATCAATCGGCTATCGGCTCTCGATCCTCCTTCTCTCGGTTCGGTGACCGAGGGAAATGAAACGATTCGGGGAATCGTGAGAAGGGGAGCGAGGGAAGGCTCCTCTTCTGTTCCTGAGGGGTGGCTATCTGTCGCAATCGAAACCGATAAAGCTTCTCTATTCTCCGTCCTCCTGACCGATCCTGCTCCCTTCTTTCTTTCTTTTTCTTCTGCTAGAGTCGGACCACGAGGAAGTTTCTCCTCCGTGGCTGAATGGAATTCAGTTTTTCGTCCAATTTGAAACGAGGATGGGACGCTCGGCTTCGGTATAGAATTTCTTTTCGGATGGAGAATTGTGTGCTGCCGGTAGATTCCGCTGACACTGAACCAGACTAATTTGTAAAAGACTGGACATGGACGAAAGTGGTAGGAAGAAAGAAATTTCTTCATCTAGAAAATCCATTCCAAGATGACGACGTTGGACACGACGTTAGTCCGTGTCGTGCGAGTGGGTGGGATCTCTCACAAGTGGAAATCAATCACGCTGTCGCGAAAAAAAAGAAAAAAAAAAAAAGAAAGATCTCGCAGCGTAATGGCGAATCACGTGTTTAGACGTATTTTCAATGGCTCATTTGAAAATTACACGCCAGTCTCACGTCAACCGGAGCTACTTGGACGTGCGTTCAAAGACGTCGCGTGACCTCGCCTGGCCTCCGCACGTCGCTTACACCAGTTTGCATCAGTCCACATCACTTTACCTGACTCACCGCTACGAACAAGCTGCCAAGCTGCGTCGATCAACCCGTCTCTATCTTTCTTTCTTTCTTTTTCTCCACTCTACGCCCCATAACACCGTGATTCAGCGTTCTTTTTCACCACGAGCGTCTTTCTCCCTCCCCCTTCCCGCGTTTGTCGCGCGAGCAACAACGAAACACACACGACACGAGGCGAACCTTGAGGGAGTCGACAAATTGATGACCAGGGACATGTCAAGGTAGCCGTACGTGGCTCGTAAATCGTCTGCGAACAAACAGGCGGGTAAATATTCCACGGAAACAAGCTACAGATCGATTGATTCTTTTGGTAGAGGCTTTCCACCAGTTGGCGAGCGAACGACAGACACGCGTCGATCCCAACGAAAAATGTTTCTTCGTGTTGGACGGATGGCTGCACCGGCGGCGGTTGTTCTATCGGTGACGCTGACAAGCGTCAACGACGAGACGAACACGTCGCTCACGAGAGATAGGTGGCCGCGTTTGAAAGAAGAAGCTAGGAGGGAAAAACGAGCGGATAATTTTACAGAGTAATTCGGCAGGAGTGCACCGGCAATGCTTCGATAGGAAATTTCGACCAGCATGGGAATTCTTTCGCCTAACTTTGAATCACTTTGCTGCCAGCAATTAGTAAAAGATGTTGATTGATCAGAACACGCTTGTTTCGAGGTGTTCGATGACCAACCAGGCTAATGCCGAGTGATCAGCGAGCGCTTGTTCGCAGGGCAAATTTGCCATAAACCTAAATATAGAGAGACGCGTTGAGAAGAGAAAGCACTCAAGCAGATCAGAGACATTCCAACGTAATACTCGACTACGGTTGCAACGTAGAGTAAAACCGTCTGAAAACTACAAGTGTCGTTCACTTACGCGGAATCCGACAGAGGTTTACCACGCGCTTATTTCGAGAGACACGTGTAACAGCCGGTGAACGTCAGTGGTGTAAATCAGCGGCTCTCACGGACGTTTATCAACACCTAATTAACTGGAGAGCTAGTCCAAATCGTCTGGCGATGAATTGTTACGCAGCTCGCGTCGCGCTATTTTTACCGTTCGATTCTCTAAAAACAGCCGGTCCTGGCACGATCGCGTAACTCCATCGGGGGATGAACGTGAATTTACAGTCTTCTTATGCGCGTTTCTTGTACCTGCCGCGTCCAAGTTTGACGAAGATTCCATTAGCGCGGTGCGCCAAGTTCGAAAAAGTGCGGAACTTTTGAAACTGAGAAAGATAAAAAGAAAGACGAGGAGAGAGGTTCCATTAGTCTGGCAAGATCTTACGTTACTCACGGTTAAAGGAGGGAGTTTGTACAATGAGAGTGAATCTCGAGGATCGACAGCGACCAGAGAGTTTCATTAGTTGATTAGAAGGTGGCTGCTTGATCGACAAACAGACTGGGACTGCTACACCTTGTAAAACGATACACGGAGGCTCGTATCGTTTCCTCTGGCCACCGCGGTAGCGGATCTGCATTGATTTCGCATTAACAGTACGGAACGGGTTCGCATAAATAGGCTCTACGAAGCAGAAAGAACTGTCTTGGTAATCGATTAACAACGAGGCGAAATTCGCGTGTTTGCTTACGAGACGGAAACGTTCCGCTCTTGTAAAATATGTATTACGTTACAACGTAAGAAACGCAACGAAAGCGTATTTCGTGTTTTGTGATATATATATATATATATATATATATATATATATATATATATATCCATGTTCAGTCTCTCGTCTCTCGTTTCAGTCGCTCTAAAATTATTGGAGAAGCTTTTGATCAAACAGGCAAGTGTTTAAAAATTTATTAAAAAAAAAAAAAAAAACACTGGGATCTTTGAGGTGCAAGATATTTACAAAATTAAGAAACACTCACGTTTCATGGAAAATTATACATCCAACTAATGAACCGTGCCTATGAGTCTGGTATAAACAGAATTTCACTTACAACAAGAGAAAGGTTATCATTCAATTCATTTGATATCTAATGTTTTTATACACAAGCGTGTGAAATGAAATGTTTCCAGTTACGCGAAGGCGAGACGAAATCCAGAAACGTAATTGGTTCCTTTCACAGATTCGAAAGAGAGAAGCCACATATCTCGCGTCGTTGGAACGACCACGGTCGCGAGACCGCGACAGATTTCTCGCCGTGTGTCGTGCGTCGGGCCGGCAAATCCAGATACCGGTTCGATAAAAATTCGGTGGCTTTGCTCCGTGGCAACACAGAGCCTGGAAAAATAGTTCCCTCCGGAACCAGTTAATCCCCGGCCGAGGGTGTGGAATCCTCTGGTGAAGAACGACGAGATCGTTTTCAACTGGTCGATCGATCATCCCCGGGTCCCAGCAGGGCACCTACGTACCTGCTGGGCCGGTGCATAATGCATGCGACTAATTGCCGGGTCGTTTCATTGGGTGTAATTTCACTGCGGATTCCGCGGCGCCGTCTTGCCTCTTAATGGCTCGTCAGCTGACGCCGCCACCCACGCGTACAATCCCACGATTTACTCGTCTCCTTTAATCGAACTTATCTCGATGCAAATGCTGAATCGCGGAGGAGCACTCCGCGAGACGTCGACGTTCTCCTCTCCTTCGCCTCGCGATCTTCCTCTCGCGTGTCTTGTTAATTAAACTCATAGCTCGCCTTCCTGTGCATCCCCGTCCGGCGCAGAGAGATCGTCTCGAGTCGTGATTCATTGCGCGTTCAGTAAAACGCTTTCCGATCTTCGAATCGTTACGGATTACGATAGTCGGACTTGAAAACTTTGGATGTTTAATTTTACTTTCTGTCTTTCTGTGCCATATTTGCTGACGGAAATGAAAAATTTCGAGGGTAACATTTACGGGTATTTTAATTCAATTCCAATACCAACGGTTGAATCACGAAGTAAACTCAACCGTTCGATTTCACTTCGACCGGCAAATAAAATCGAAAGTTGCTTACAATCTAACAACGGCAGCCAGAAAATGGCCGAGTTCCTTCCTGTTTAAAACACACCCACTTACATGCAACGCGTAACAAGAGGGAGATAAATGGAAAAGGAGCAAGGTGTGACGAAGGGCGAGAAGGAAAGGAACACTCTCGATGGTCTCGCGCACCAGAGCGGAAATTCTTCGGAGGCAATTTATCAACCATTGATTTATCAAACGAGAATTTCCTTTTTTTTTTTTTTTTTTTTTTTTAAAAAGAGCTTGTTTGTCATTCACGTCGTCTGATCTTGTAACATTAACGATGACACTTGAGTGCATTCGCGTAGCTCGCGGTCGCGGTGCGCCATTGTTCGCAAAGGTCATGCGTCAAACCGATCATTTAAATACAATCACGAGGAGGAGCTGGTCTTCGCGTACCTGCTAATTGCGATTCTTCGAAGAGCCTGTCACACAGGTTTTAATATGTATATTTTTATGTAACGTGTCTCGTGTTTCCTCGGCGATAAACGAGTACCATTTATTTGAGGAAATTCTCGCTTGAATTTTTTTTAACATTTAATTCTATATTCATATTTCTTTGATATTTTATTAAACCTCTACTACTCGTGGCTAGAAATTATAATGTCTCTCCATGACACAGCTTTTAAGATAAACTACACGTATTTCTACCGATTGTGAAAGTTGAAACAGAGTCAAATTTCTCCTCTTTAGACCCGCTGTCGAGCTAAAAATTGTAAGACAATTTTGACCCTGTATGTAGATTATTTATCACATCGAGCTAACGAATATCGAAGTGTATCACTTTGCCAGCATATTTGGATCGTCGATTCTGAAACAAATAGGTAACAAATTTCTGAGGACAGGACGCGGCGACTGAACCGGCGTTTCGTTTCCTGTTCCCTGCCGGTGTGGACACCAGCGAGAGCGGAATAAGCCAATTAGAATTATCGCGACGGGACAATAAAACTCTTTTCGCGCGGCGAAAGAGTAATAACGGGCGATAAGCGGGCAGGGAAAGTTAAGTGCGATTTAATGTAGTTCGCACGGGCAGCGTCGTTCGGATTTACCTTGCGCGTGGATTATCGCGCCCTTTGTCTGCCACCCACGCGAACCACCTGCAACATCCCTATGGGGTCCAATGATCCCGTGGGCTACCAGCTAATTGCCAGCCTCGATCTCGCCGCCGTTGTTTCCCTGTTGCGTTCGACGATCACGGAGATACAGCCGTTCGCGAACGTAAATCAAACGCGACGCTTTTTACGGGCCATAACAGAGAGAGGCGCGAATAAATTCCTCCCAGCTACGAAACCTTCGCTGCAATTCAATTTTATGGATTCCTGTACGATTGTCCTGGACCTCGTATTAATTTACATTTTTCCCCGCGATGCGCGATCGATCGAGTGCGATTGAACCAGAGACCGAATCGGATACCGGTAAAATGCCGGTATTTTTAGGTTACTATTCGATTACGTTTGATGAAATAGTGCGAATACTATAGTATGATGCTATCAAAATGATGTTAGGTCGGTAGATGTATTTCGGTATAATACCGGTATAATATCGGTAAATAAAATATTAATATATTAGAGAAGGAAAAGGAGACAATGATTAAATGTTTTCATAAAGCTGCCGATAGTAAAGTTGATAACGCTTATACACGTGTCCTTTATTATTTCTAATACTAATTCATCGTTGTATCTTCATACGATATCAGCCACGATATTCTTACTTAATTTTAAAAGATGACCGATTTCTCGATACGTTTTTCCTTTTTCTCGGTGAAAAATAACTAATATGTCAATAAATCGAAAGAGGAGTTAAAACAACGATTAATCGTAGAATGGAAGAATATTCCGCTAAATTACTTAAAAACAATTACTGGAAATATGCCTAAGCGTCTGCGATATATTATTGAAGTTAAGGGCTAGCTAACAAAAAATTAATTATTGTTTATGTTAATTTTCAGGTTCAAATATTGTAGTTCTTCAAATGTCCGAATATTTTTGCCACGCTACATTTCGACATAGTTCAGTTTATTNAAATTTACTATTATAAACAATCGAAATCCACAACAATATTTTGAATAGCATGATGTCCGAATATTAATAAGAGTCACTGTACGTAGAAAATAAAAAATGTGTTTTCGTTAGTAAAGCGGTACCGTACCAGTATATATTTCGGTATTTTTACCGTTGTGGACATCAAATACCGATAAAATACGTATGACAATACCGGTATGACAGTCTTATACCGGTATTAAAACCAATTTTCCAAATAGTGGTTATATTACGATAATATGGGAGCAAATACCAGTATAATACCTAAACCTCACAATATTTCGGTTTCAGTCTCTGGGTATAATACCTAAACCTCAAAATATTTCAGTTTTCAGTCTCTGGATTGAACACCGTCGATCAAAACGGGGCGAACGTCTTCCAGATTAAATTTGGGATTCAAATTAAATTAAATTGGTTTATTTCAAAATGTTATTGTATTAGGTTCAAAAAGTAGCATATTTTCGTGTGCAAATGAAAGGTGAATTTCTCGTGAGAAATAAACACTTATGTTATTAATATATCGACCATTTTATTCGATTGTCATTTTTCGCAAACAAGTTCTCATCTTCTTCGACGAAAAAGAGTCAATAATAGTGAAATTTTATTATCTTATACAGCATTTTTTTTTTTGGAAGTAGTACAATAAAATATGACAAAAATGTTCCTCTTTGATTTTCCATTTTGAAATGAATAATTGTCGACAAAATCGTTTATCCTCTTTTCTTGAAACAAGCTTGAACAATCAGCTGTCAGACAGCAGAATGAACATGCGGTTTAAAACAAAGTCAGTTACGTATATATCCATCTATTAGAAAGAAAACGCAGTCACTTTCTCGCCAAACCGAATTATATCCTATCTATGTATAGATACGCACAACGCAGTATGTACGGTTCAAAACAAAAGTTCACTTTTTGTCAGTTTTCTTTTATCATTTTATTAGTACCACGAGAAGCCTAAGAAACGAAACATTCTGAACATTCCCAATTAGATAAGACGTGAGCCTCTAGAGCCTCCTATCAGGAATCGTTGATCGCGTTTCTTCGCAAACACTATCGAAAAGTATTACGAACAGTATTCCTTCAGAAACTGGAACGAACGGGGAAGGGAACGGATGCCGTACGAGAAGAGAGTAACAAACGCGTTCGCGTAATGTTTCACACGACAGAAACGCGACAGAGGGACAAGTTAATCATCGGGTGATAGCCAGTGAGCAAAACTCGGCTCGGCTCGGCTCGTGGTATCAGAGGGACAGCAAAGGAGCCGACCGCTTTTCCGCTGTTAACGGTGCTAACGTTCGCCGCCACGTTTTCTTACGGCTTTCGCGAGAAATCACGGCTGAGTGGCAGCCTGGCGGTGGTTGTAAATCAACGTCAACCGTCGGTCTCGACGGTGACACGCTGGAATCCTCCCTTTCGTCGAGCTGCCAACTTGCAATATTCATCGGATACACGCGACGTTACTCAAGCCGCGATACGATACTTGGCTACATAACTCACAGCCCCAAGACTCTCTCGCGCTTTGGTTCTCGCTGTCGAGATCGATCATTAAAGCGCCCGTCGCGCCTAACAAATCGAAATTCCGCACGAAATTTCTCCACCGTGTCTAAATGTGAAAACCTGCGACCGTGAACGTGACCGGTTTGCCACGTTTCAGTCTCTCAGAAGTTGCAGCAGATGCTTCTCGTCAATTTCTCAATTTCACTGCCGCTCGAAAGTTCGCATCACCTTTGCCAATCTCTTGTGCCACTCACGTCGAGAATTTTTTGTCCCAAAATTGCGATATTTTCTCAGTTTTAAGTATGTTTAAGCACCAACCCAGGCGAAACAAACGATAAATTGATCACTTCTCGATAATTTCTATCATATCAAAGTGATATCATACGAGTTCAAGAAGAAAGCGACGAATTATTATTGTATACGGTTCGGTCACTCGTTATGGTCCGCAATCAGTTGACTTGAGCTTAAAATAGAAATAATTTGAGATTTACAGCAGCGCGAAAAGTGATGAAACCATTTTGTTATTTTGTTGGAAAACTGGAAGCTCACACTCAGTTCGCACATCCTGCGTGTATCGTTTTAATCCAGCAAGTGTGTTATTCGAGCAATTGGCACAACTGGATATTTGGGTCACAGTGAAAGGAACAAATTGTTCCAATGAAAGGAGATGTCCCGGCTAAGCGAAATACATAGATTTTCCCACGTACGAAGGTCCAACCATGTGTCCGAAAACACAGCCGCGCCGGATGGTATTATCTGTAATTGCTTTGGCAAACCATTCGATGCAGAAATGATTTACGAACAGCCACCGATGCCAGCGCGGCCACACAAATAAAGGGCAATTATTTGCAGTACAGAGAAAAAGAGAGAGAGAGAGGAGATATCACGAACTAGTCAGTTTTAATTGGGATAAACAATTTACAAAAATTGGTTTATACAGAGTGATAAAAAAAAAGTATTCATGCTGCAAAAAGATTTTAATAAACGTGGATCGAAAAATTAATATTTACGAACAATAGTTCGAATTTCCCAGTTTGGAAACTTCCGTATCATTTAAAAAAAATGTGACTTTGCATCGAACCGTACCAATGCTCCCGTTAAATCGAAACAAACAATTTTTCGTAACATGGTAGATGCCAATTTTTCAATCCACATTTGTTAGAACCACTTTTTCCCAGCAATTGACTGACGAGTATTATCTATCGTAGAAGTTATGAATACCTTTCTTTCTTTTTTTTTTTTTTTTTAATCACCTGTGTGTATACACCTACGTGATAAACGACTCCTTCAAGATCGATTAGAAACGATTGTTCTCCGGCTTCTTTTGTTCTCCCTTTCGTTTTCTCGCGCGTGGGAGAGGCGAGAGAGAACATGGTGCAAACAGTTTGAATTACACGCGTGTATACGCGCAATACGAGAGAAGTCGATTCTCGACGAAGGAACGCACGGGTGTCGTAAACGTGGCGAAGTTTATTTATGCGTTAGGATCGAGCAAGGCGACGCAGGAACGCGGTTATTAGACGTATGTTAAACGATACGCGTTTCGCTGATTAATGCCGAGCACGGTCAGCCGCGTTGGGTGGCACCGCGAGGAATCTTAATTGGATTTCCACATTTCACGCCCTTTTTTTTTACACACCGGCCCGCTCGATCGAACGTTGATTCGTGACGCTCGGCGAGCTTGATTCTCACGGAATCCCATGGCTTTCGGCCATGAGTTTTCTCTGATAAAAAATTGCCAAGGTGTTTTTCAAACGCGATCACGTTTGAATAAATTTGAATCACACGAGTAATTATCATCTCTCTCTCTCTCTCTCTCTCTTGCCCTCTTTTCCGAGGTAATTAATCCGTCAAGGACCAAACAGAGAGCGTCTAATAATTTGTACATTCTTCGACGAAGGTACGATGCAAAAGATTATCAGAACAGTTTGTAAAAGTTTAAGAAAGAGAATTTTATTAAGCTTCGCAGAATTATAGATAATTATCAAAATGGATGAATGAATAATTTAGTATCTTTGTCTTTTTATCGTATAACTATACTAACATATGTATCAGGTGTACCCATGAGTAATGTCGTTTTTTTTTTTCAAATTTAATAAACATTGCCATCTAATGACAATAATTTAACTTGGTATAACATAATCTAGTATTCTAGTTAAATATATTGACATTTAGTGTTTAGCTTATTGTTAAATTATATTATAGATGAAAACTATATCACGTATTAACTCTAAATGAAGCAAAATTTTATACAGTATCGAAAAACGTGAGATTACTTATGGGTATCCCTAGTATAACACACGTAAACATATGTAATAGCAATTAAAAAATTAAATAGTGTATCTTAATCCAAAGTTCAATTGAATCGCGGAGCAAAGAGTTGATCAAATCCTTGGAATTTCTGCATTCATTGATGAAAATGTAGGCCGTTACGCGTAAAACATTTACGGTGGCTTTCTCAGGAGAGGCATAACTCGTCTGAGATTTCCTATTGTTCTTGGTTGGTTTTTCATTATCAGCGTGATCGCGGATAATTCGATTTTCTCTCGTTCTCGAATGAAAACGTTCCCACGACACCACGGCACGCACGTATACGCGTCACGGTGTCTCTCCTCGTGGTCCGCGGAATTCACCGTGTCACGAAAGTTCCCTCGCACGAGCAAGAAATCGCAGTGCACCGCGAGCCGGCGGGTGCATTCCACCGTGTTATCCAGAACGTCGTTGCATCCCTGTTCCTCGCCAGCGTTCAATTTTCCCACGATCTGCCCGGTCAATCTCCCCGGTATTTGCGTCTCTCTCTCTCTTCGTTCCCTTCGATCTCCGAGCTCGAGAGACTACGCGATTAAAGTTGCACGTATGATTATTGAAACCAGAACTCGCTCGTTCCGGAGATCAAAAAGCGTGGGCAAGCACGAGCGACACGCAGTTTGCAGAATCGTGTGACTGCAGTTTCTTCGTTCTTCTCGTTAGCTTTGATTTTTCGTAAATGGTCGTTTATTCTTTGGAGTTTATGCGTCTAATCAGCAGGGGCTTGCTTAACCCCATGGCTCGCGATAATAAATTGCAGTTGTAACTTACTGTGGTTCGCTCAGTCAGTGGAAAGGAACAATTTAATTTCAATTGATAAATCATACTCGCGATGTGTCGAAATAGCAAACGCACAGTGTCACAGTGCAGTCGTTAGAGTCTATTTATAGAACGTAAAAATTGTTCAGTCTACAACCGATAACCAGGCAAACTTGAACTCAACCAGAATTCTGTTTGGTTCACGGTGAAGTAAATTAAGGCGTTAATCTTCTGCGACGCCAGACAACTTGTACAACCCGTACTCTTTCGCTCGATAGCACTCGGAAATTTTTCGAGGTGCCTCCCCGTATCTATTTAGGTTGGCGTGGTGTACGCGATAGATTTATCGTACCTGTCGACTATATAACATCCTCGTATCGAACTTGCGCTTCGGTTTTATGCTTTTGCCCAATCTTTATGTCTCTATTAAACGTAGATATTGCCACCGTCCTCCTTCAATATGGATCGGTGGCAAACACATTCCTGGGGCAACGAGTGTCATTTCCTCGTTGCTCGCGACGTTTTCAACAAACCAATTCTAACTCGAAAGTAAATTGTGTTCCTTGGGGATCGAGCGTCGTAATTTTGTTTAACCCTTTCGTCACGAGGATTAAAAATACATAATACACTTTGGCCATCGAGCTTTGTTTGTTTCTTTATTCTTTTCCTACTGGAGAAGAAATCATCGCAATGAAAGATCTTTGATGATCTATTGCAATTCGGGAAAAGACCGTCTACAGGTATAACTGTCAATCCTTTAAAGATTAGAATTGTGAAACAATGTCGCGCAACGGGGAAGTTAGAATTTTTGTTTGAAAAATTGGAAATTCAAAGAAGATTCTAAAAATAATTCGATCGAACACTTTTAGCATGAGGGTTAGCAAAATTTAGAAATTTATCCTCCCTCGAGAGACTGGTATCTGTGATTCTAGCCCAATGATGGCGAACCTATGACCCGCGAGTCAGACACTGACCCACGCAGCCTTTTTAAACGACCTACGCGTTGATTTTTATAAACTTATCATCACACATATAAAAGAATTTTAATTATTTTTCGAACCCCTCTTTTCAAAAAATGTTAAGAAAATTACAAGTGTTCGGTTGGAGCTTAAAAGTGAGAAATAAACGCATAATTGTGTTTTATGGAGGATTTACGACTTGGTCATGTATACATATAGGTATTTTAAGTTTTAAATGTTGTACGAGTTAGTTGTGTCCAAAAAATTTTATACAGCGCTTACGATTAAACAGATGTAATAAACACTAAAAAAAACACACTAGATCCCATTCTCAGAATGGGTAGCTTTGCTTGGTTTTTATATAATAAAAGAGAACAGACAATAACAAATATTAAGAAATAAAGTATATATATCTAATGTATAGTGCAAGGGTGACTGGGCACGATGTCACTCCTTTTACATCAATTTTTCGACGTCGACATTTATTTTTTGCTCTTCACTTGCAAAAGTAAAAGTTGCAAAACAAAAAGGAAACGTAAACTTTTCAGAGGATTATAAAAGTGAGAGCCAAAATAAAGTAGTTTTTAACCATCCTCCCCTCCCCCTTTCCAAGTGACGCCACTGACTCAGTGACCCACGAGCTAGTACTAAAAAAAATAATGAACAAAATTTGACCTACTTCGCAAAAAGTTTCGCCGTCACTGTCCTGGCCGGAGAAGCGTGATTTTTGCGCGCGCTTCTAACTCAACGAAGCCAAGTGGTTAAATTACCGAGGGACTCGCGATCGGAGCTAGCGTGCGACAAACTCGCGCTCCGCATCTGAGCGTGTTACCTAATTCAATCCACGCGTCTCGTCCGTCATAGCATTCCAGTTGCGGCAGATCGCAACAGTGTTGCTTCTAACAGGCGAGAAGCGGTCGAATTGCACACACATACACACACACACACACACGCTCTCTCTCTCTCTCTCTGTCGTAATGCGTGGCCACGCTGACGTAGCCGTAGGGTCATTGCACCGTGAAACGTTTCCAATTCGCGCGTATCAGCGGCCACGTTGCGCCTGGTGCGCGGATAAAAGCCGCTGCGCGGACACGTCGCTTCAAAGGTAAAAGCTTTTCGATTAGGGCCCAGCCTCTCTGAACGTCCAGGCGCAAGGAACGCTTGCTGCCAGCTCGTATTTACATCTAGATGGGCTAGCTAGCGTTGGCCGAGCCGAGTTAGGACTGGAAACCAGGTCCTCCGCTCGTCGTTCGTTTTTCGAATCGGCTAATGAGATCCGACGTGACGCGCTTCCCGCACGCGGTTTTCGAAGTAACCACCGACGGCGATCGAGATAGCGAAACTCGAATTCTGCACCGCATTTTCTGGATATAACGATCGCACGGCTCTCCACGTCTCGCGAATCTTTTTTTTTTTTTTTTTTTTTCTTCTTTCGCGATTTCACCTGCCATTGGAAACCGGAATGTTGATACAAATTGACGGTCGGTTAACTCACACTTGCAGGATTGCACTTGACTGAATATATGGATTCCCGTTTCCAATAAAACTAACTTTATTTATCGTCAAGACAAACAACGATTATATTATAATATATGACATATTCACTGTTAACTGCAATTAGTTGCTCTCATTCATCGGATAGCTTGTTTTGATAACTTTGACGTGGAATTCAGCAAGAAAGTTTTTGACAAACTCTCGAACTCGGATGTCGTTTTTCACCGTCGAAGTATTTTGCAGAGATTGAAAAACATAACAATCAGATGACGCAAGATCAGGTAGTTGACCAAGTTTTAAAATTATTTTTTGTACTCTTACTGTACGCGATCTTGCGTTATCTCATATAGGAAGACAACATTCTTTCTATTGACGAGTGCAAGGCGTTTGTCGATTGAACTTTCACGATCATGCTGCAGCTGGACACGAGTATAAATCTTTCATTGCGTTTAAAAAACTCGAAATAAATAATCGTTCGTCACATTGTTGTAATAAGATTGATTGATGAGAGATATTTATTTACTGTCAACGAGTCATTAGGATGACAAACGCGTCGTTATAATTTGCTCCCAAAAACGGAAATTATTTTACATATTATATATTTTATAATCAATATAATTGACTATAGCTTCAGACGATTGTTTATTACGAACTGAGTTCAAATAGAATAGAAGAGTGTACGACTGGAGTAGCTTGAACTCGTTTCTCCAGTCGTATCTCCTCGGATGTCTTTCCATCCAGTTTTGCTTCCATTTCGCTTCATTCGCGCGACGAAGATTGCGCTCGTCAGACTGGATGATAGCCAACGTTAACCGAAAGCTCTAAACTCTCGAAAAATCTCGTTCCAGGAAAGAGGAGAATGGCGTTTAATAGCGATTCAGCTATTCGTTGCTTGTCGTTGCAGTCTATCCATCGCAGCAGCTATCGAGCTTGCATCGCCCGCGGAATATAGAATAGAGCGATAAACTATGGAACACCAGTTGAGCTCATCAATCATCGTGGACGTCCGCGGACGCGGAGCGTAGATCGAACGGAAGACACCTAACCGTGTTTCGCGCACTCTATCATCCGCCGGCGACGAATCGATAACAGGCCCGAGCAGAGGCGACCGGGGAGGAAACAACCGCGGCTCGGTCCCGACAGCGTTAGCATTTTCAATTAGCCGCCACGCGGAAGCTGCGTGTCAATTAAGACCGGTTTCGCCGTCGAGCGTTGCCACGTGAAATTGAACGCGTCTGAATCAATTACGCGAAATAATTCAGTGACTACTACCCCTTCAGGTGTATTGTACGCGTTAGCGCGTGGCGTGGCATTCGCATTTGTCCCGCGAACACGGCCAAGTTAATCGGGAAACCTCGGTGAAGAGGAACACAGGTTTCCTATCGATTGTTCGTAGATCTCTCGCGAATAGGTTCGAATCTTTAAGACCAAACCTTCGTCGGTATATTCCGAGACCTGTGACTGATCAAAAAATTGACCGGCGAAAAAGTAATATTTCACAACGAAAGAATGCAGAATTTTAAATCAAATTTTTAAACCGGACGTTAATCGTTGACGTGCCAATGGCCGAATGTCACAGGCAAACGTGTGGCTACGATTTTTAGCGTAGTCATGAGATTTCGTTGACGAAGCATGTTCCTATTTTTCTTTTTTTATTATAGGCAATTTGCAAACGCGAGCTTTCATGAACCTACATTGACCACAACTCCATAAATTGAAAAGCCAGAAGAAAAAAAAGAAAAATAATTTTCATGTAACGAACAAACAAGTAAAAGCAAGTCGATTATCTCTCAAGAACTGAACATCAATCCGCTTTTTATTTATTTCGTGAAATGAATAAAAAGCGAAGTTGGTCGCTGGCCCTCTTGATCGCTAATCTTCTTCGACGCGGGAGATTAACAAAAAGGGAGGAGGGGGAATGTCACGCAACCGGTCCGCCGCCGGATCGTGGTTTCGTAGCACCGTATCTCGTGTGTTTCACGAGCAACGTTCTCAATGTGTCGCGAGGTGTTAGCAACGGCCTCTTAGGGCCCATTCATTCACGGCCTTGGTACGTTCGCGGTGAATACCATTAAGGCAGGCATTCATCGCGATTCTCCATCTCCGTTCGATCCGTTCCACTCGCTCTGTCCTGCCGATTCTCTCGCTGAGGTAGGCCGATTGTGAGAGAAGAGAACGCGTCTCTACGTCTTCATAGACCGGTCGACCGGCCGATGGCAAGCTTTGCCTCGACTCGTCGTCTCGCTCCGGCTTCCGTGAACGAGCCCTCGTGAAAACAACCGCCGGCTGGTAAACGCCGCTGCAGGTATTCGAGATAACAGACAAGCCCGCGGAATGCAGGCCCGCCGAACTCGTACATAGGCAGCCGGTGCTATCTTCATGGCTGACCGGTTCGTAGCCTCCGTAAGTAGCTTATTCTGCCTGTTTAAGAGACTTAAGGCCTCTGTCGCGAGTGTCTCGCCGCGTGGTGCGTTGGAAACGACGAAGCGAGGAGCGAGGCATTAACCTGTGAACCGAGCACGTTCTCCGATTAGAGATGCCTCCTTGCTCTTGTTAAAAACGACCGAGGAGTTTTCAGAATTTCGCAGTCGCAGTCGTTCGCTCGCTGCATTTCTTTAAACGCTTGCGCTGGCAGCTGATTGCGTGACCATAACGAGTGACCAAACCGTGCACAATAATTCGTCGCTGTCTTTTCGAATTCGTCGGTACGATATCACTGGATAGAAAATTTTTGAGAAGTAATAAATTCATTATTTATTATTTATGTGCGTGGCACGTCATTCCAGCGCAGGAGGTTAACGGCGTTTTCTGATGCAAATCTTCGCGAATGGAATCTCGAGCGCGAGTGGGCACGAAGTGAGGCACGTGGAGTGCTCGAGATCAGTCTGCGCGAGGGGAACGCACGACTTTCCAAGATCTCAGATGGACGTGAGTGAATGTCTCCTGGAAGCTTCTGGGTAAAGGTGGTCTGAAGCGAGTGGAGGAAATCATGAAATAGAGAAGAATGCGTCATCGTCGTGACAACACACTACGCGCAAGCAACAAGCGTTCTTTTGTGTCCCCGTCACCAAGTCTTTCTCGTAAAAATTATTTTACAAAGGAAAAATACTTGGACTCATTTTCATGAAATGTAGTTTTCAAAGGAATATTTGACCCGTATTTTTTTTTTTTTTTTAATCATCAATGTCGAAGGGATGATAATTATCCTCAAAGCGCGGAACATATTTTGTCAGATATCTCGGAAATTATTCAAGATGCAGTTTTCGTGCAAACTGATGAAATTAATGTTTTTTAACGACGAATTTAATGGTGCATTCCATTTTGCGAAAATGGTAGAGTATTGTGGCGAATACCATCGAGGGAAGAAGTTCAAGCGCAAACATAGCGCGACTAACGGGATATCCGGGTCACGGTTACAGCGGCTCGCGGCCGCGTAACTCACCGGGTCGAGGAGAATGAACGAGATCATCCCGGAGACGAAACCAAAGGAGCGAGAAAACACGAAAAGCTAGCTTCAGGCCGGGATGACGGCGTCCCCGACAAATTGCCCCCGGTGGCCTTCCTCCCCGCTCTTCTCCGACTCTTTTCCTCCAAGTGAGCAAAACTGGGATACCATCGTCGAGCTCTGTGCAAGCTCTCGGGTCACGATCCTCTTCCCTTTCGCGCTGGTCGACGCGCTGGAATTTGCTTTGCGCGACATCGGCGCAAAGTATATAGGAAACAATCGAGTACCGGCAAATATTTGACACCATCAGGTAACGCGTGTTTGTCGAGGCAAGGCAATACGAACGAGTGCCTCTCCTTTCTTAAAGGATCCTCTCCTCCAATTTGACTGAGTCGCATTCTCGTTTGGGAAGTGATTCTTGGACGACCGGCATGAGTGGACGTTCGATTAGGACAAGTCTCAGACTTTTCAGTAAATTTTGAGCGCCCTGAATGTACCGTAATACTGTAATAAATTTTATCAGCTACTAAAGTTACATACGTATATACTGTACAAGTGGAAAGTAGCACATACACGTATTAATTTGTTAAAGCATGTATCCTTTCCGGTGTTATACCTGCCTTATCATATTTGCGTTCTCTTTTCCCTTTTCTCGCAAGATTAATAACACGTTTTCAAAGATCCAAATCATATGTCTCTTGCGACTGACATTCGTCACGCAGAGTAATTCTAATAAATACTCGCGTCAGTAGTTGGATTTCACTTAAAATATTAAAGTATTACAGTACAGACGGTCCTCGACTCTCGTACCTAATTGATTCCCGAAATGTGCAAGAAAGTTGAAATGTACGAAAGCAATAAAAAAAAAATACATATATATTTTTAAAATGTTTACTTTTTATTGAGATGTAACGTGTAAATGGATATCACACTTTATCGATTAGTATCTAGTGTTTTCTTTACAAATTTCTCAAGAGAATTGTGTTCTTCTTTTTCTTTTGTTGAAAAAGAACTCTGTAACACGCTATGTCTTTTTCTGTTGCCCTTCGTACATGAGATATAACGTCGGAGAGGAGGGGAGAGACTAATGATTAATGGTCGTCGAGGAAACGAGAGTCATTACATGGAACTACGCGCGTTTTTGCGATAAAAATCTAACTTTCAAATACGGTACGAAATATGTATGAAAGTCGAGAACCGCCTGTACTATTAATATTCAATATTTAACTAAATATATATCGAGTCTATGTGAGTCCTTCAACTTTGCTAAAAACATTTCCGTAAAACGTTGCAAGTTACGAATGATCCTGTTTCACCAGCCCGAGGCTGCAGCAGTCAGGATCGTTTCTGAAAGATCCCAGAAGCCGGATGCTCTAAACCCTAAGATTTCACACTGTATCCTCTTCTTCGAGCTTAGATCCCCGACCACTTGGCAAGAAGTTCCAGGATTTTTCTTCGAGCGTAATAAATACCAAAGAGTATAGCCGAGCTCTTGTTACGTGAGAAGCAACAAGAACCACGAGGCACTCTAGCTGCAGCTCTAGAGCCGTTCGTTTTATGTAAGACCAATTTTCAATTAATCACGCGGACACGCGATTTCATCGATAACTCTCAGGGCAGAAGTCGAGGCAGCGGTCTCGGACGAATAATTACGCGCTGTTACGCCGTCGTTTGACTTTCCAACGTCCACCGTTTAACAAGCACGACCGTCGATTAACGCCGAGCGAGTCTTTGCCGATCCTCGGGCTGTTTCTCCGCGTGTGTCGAGCCTCCGAGGGCCTCCGAAGGGATAACGACGAGCTCGCCACAAAGTAATTTCACGGCGAGGAAAGATTTAGAGGCACGCATTAACTCGCGTATCGTCTATACTCGACGATACGTGAGAAAATAATAGCACGGTCTAGTCCATGCCTCCTCTGTTTTCTTTCTCTCGCGTGGAAAGAACACGGACGATTTTTTTTCCCCGACCGAGCTTAACACCAAAACTCCGGCATTTCACCGAGCCTTGTTCCAAGTTTGAAATCTCACTTTCTGCGGTACCTGTATATACGTGTATATATATATATATATATAGACAGCCCGCTTATTGAAATTTCTCTTAGAAATACGGGCTCTTGACGTGTACTTATTCGCATCCTATCGTTTCCAGCGTCTGAGCATTTCGGGGTGATGTCAAACTCAGCCTGGGAGCACGAGCACCTGTTAGACGCGTGGTTTCTTCCACGCCTTTCGCCGTTCTCTCCTCTCCCACTTTCTCCATTCTTTCTCCATTCGTTTCCTTCTCGCGTCGCTTAATCCGCGAAACACTCTGCGCCGCTACGTAAATCGACGAACGATTCTGCCAACAACAGAGAAACGGAATCGACGAAAAAATTCGAGAAGAGAAAAGGGAGATCGTAGGCGGCCGTTTGGAAATGTTTCGTTTGGTTGGATCAATGGAAGAAGGATGCTCGAGATGCCCATCGAGACGTAGGACTCGCAACATTCTTCAAATTCAAGCATCGGATTCGTGGGAGAAAAGAGGAGAAGAAAGGACCCGGTTCATTAATATTGATGAACGTTTGCTTTATTAAAACGGCCAATTATTCATGCGGAACGGTGCGCGTTAATATCGGTTGCTCGAAACGTGGTTACAGAGAGCTTCTGGCCAGCTCTTCCCGATCAAACGAACCTACGTCCTGATTATGCATCGATTATATTTTTAGACGTTTGCGTAATATACGATACATTTGAAAGCCTCGGCGACGTATCTTGATCCGACGATTCCGACTGAACAGAATTTCGCTTTATTTTATTTTATTTTATTTTAGTTTATTTTATTTTATATATATATATTTTTTTTCGTGGTAACTGAGCAGATCCTCGAGCAAAAATTGACTACAAAAACAAACGTGAATCAACGTAAATTACGTCGGAAGTCTCGGCTCAATTTTCCAATAATAGTTAAATTTGAATTGGTAATTACACGTAATGGCTCTTAAAGAAGTTTGTTATTCCTCACGCATTCCTCTGGCCATTTACACGTATATTTACCATTAGACCGCGGATATTTACGTGTTTTCTCTATTTTTACGAGCATGATCAAATGGAAATTCGTTTCGCCTATCAATGTTATAAAAATATACGCTTGATGTTTTCCCACAGATTTTTGGAAACATAAATTTTCTGCGAGCCCTTTTCCTCCCACGAAATTCCACGATTAAGTTCACGTGGACGGCGAATATGTAAAAATAGACAGACGCGCGTAGTAAATAAAGCGTAGTAAAAACTCGTTATTAGTATTACACTGGACGCTCGTTCCGTCATTTATACGAATTTGCATAAACATCCAGCTTAACGCGTAATTACACAATGCGAAATTCAAGGAGGACGTACCGTCTGGTTTATCGTCGCCGTGTTTGAGCAAAGATAAAAAATACGACAAACGGGATCGCCGATGACTTTACGATACGCCAATGTAAAGAAAACCTCCAACGTGGATAAGAAGCTAACGTGTCGGAACACGGGTCGTGATTAGTTGGTGGACAGTCGGCTGGGAAAAAAAATTTCCCGGGGCGAGCGCAAAAACAATTTACCCGCAGTATCTCGAGCTCGTAATTTCAGGTTAATGAATTTAATTGGCCGGCCAGATAGCTGGAAAACCGGCTAAATATTATGATCGACCGTGCAACCAGTTATTATACACATTTTTACTGCGATTTGACGACTCCCTCGTTTAGGAATAAATCATTGAAAACTATTACGAGATCGGCTACGTTTTCTTCCACTTATCGACCCCGCGTGTTTTTTTCTTCTTTTTTTTTTTTTTTTTCTCGACGTGAATTATTTAACGCCGGATACCTGAACGACGGCGACAACTTGTCGATTCATGGAGTCAAAGGCAATTTACTTCGCGATACGATATATAGACGAGATTTCCATCGCCACGCGGCGCGAGGAATTTCCAAGTGTCTCAATTTCCTTCGTATAACGCCGTATTTTAATCTTGCATTCGAATGATCCCGTATCTCGGCGTCGTGTTCTTCGAGGCTGGTGACACCACGCAAGGCAACGTAACTGCCAAGACGAAAAAGGTCGACCGGTATGGAGAGTATTTTTTTTATTTTTGCTTCGACGTGACGTTACACGGCAGTTCGCGGAAGTGAATATTTGTAGAAATTTCTCATGAATATATTATGCGCGTTGTGTCGAGCGTGTTAAAAACGGAAGCTGAGTCTCACGATCAGAAAATTTATGTACACGGAGCATACGATGCAAGTATATATACTTGGTACACACAAATTTAGAAAAGTGTCAATTATCCATTATGTTAATATACCTAAATATCTGGCTGATTCTCTACTTAAATAATACCTTCACGACGATGCGATACGAAATTCATATTTTTACCGGAAAAAGACTGAAAGAATAGAATCTCATTTCACCTATTAAATATTACGACGAGTATATCGTGGATACTTTGGATATTTTATAGATGTTGCAATTTCCCATAAATGCGTGAAACTCTATACATAACACACGTACGATACACGTATGTACGTAAACACATAGTGAAGTTTTGACGAGGCAATGCAGGTCGAGTTCACGAAACTTACATTCGCCTATTTCTCCGGCGCGTCACGAACAGGCGCTAAACGTCGCCATCCGGAGACGGGGGATCCCATATTCGCCGGTTTTACGTGGCGCCCGTGAGAAATAGCGACCGCAGACCGCTGCATTAACTAAAGTGCATCGCCGAAGACGACGGAGGTCGCCGAGATGTATCGCATTAACCCGAGGCGTGGCATTTTCCTGGTCAACTGGTAGCCTTCTTGTTTCCCTTTTTCTCCTTTTATTTTATTTTATTTTTTTTTTTTCCTTCGATCGACGCCAATGGCTACGCCATCGAGACTGGCCCGTCTCTTGGCTCTCTCAGAGAACACGATCGAGCTATTAATCCGCCTTGCGGCTTGGTTCAAGGATGAGACGGTTGCAACAGGCGAGCAAACGGGTGCTGCGCGACTGGTTGTGCAACCTGCCGATTGCATCCATTCGGTGATGCGCCGACACGAGATTTTCTTTTCGACCCGGTCGAACGGATCAGCCAACGAGGCACCGAGGCCTTGCGCAACCTGCCTCATTTGCCAGAACTTATTTGCTCCTGTCGTTCGAAAGATAGGGAAAGAAACGGGACACGCGCGACCAAAATAAATGAGTTATGCGGCTTGCGTCGATGAACGTTGGTGGTTGGGTCCTCTGCTTCTTTCTCCTTGATACACATACGCGACGTCTGATTGCACTGTCAATAAAAATAGCAAATACTTGCCTAGTAACGAGGAACAGAGGAATCATCGTTCTTCTTTATCTCATTGTTTCTCTCACACGTGTACAATTCAACGTTAAAGTGAAAATTTTTGTCCTTTTCTCTACTTTTCTTTCCTCTTACCTTATTCTACTTGTTACGTATTCCACTGTATCTTATTTATTATTTGTTTTTCTTTTATTCTGCTTTCAGATTTATTGGAAATGTATAAGCAGAATGTAAATGATTGGTTTGTAATTTTTACAATCCAATTGGATTGTATTTTTTTTTTTCCGCTAATACGGAAAGTATAATTGTGCGAGTTATATTTAGTCTCACGCCTCCATTAAATATATCATATCTGTTCTAGATCAAAGTAGTCTAGTTTATTATTTTTACTGCATTATCCCCGAGGAAACATTGTTTTGATAGAATAAACAAGTTAA
Source organism: Frieseomelitta varia (assembly GCF_011392965.1). Lineage (NCBI taxonomy): Eukaryota > Metazoa > Arthropoda > Insecta > Hymenoptera > Apidae > Frieseomelitta > Frieseomelitta varia. The sequence continues at coordinate 401,516 of NW_025110294.1, read as the reverse complement.
TCTGCTATCAGTAATAACTATTAATAATAATAATACAGGTAAATCCCGACGAATTTAAGTGGAATTTATACGCATATTGGCCCACAATAGTGGACAGAGTAATTCAACATCATCAGAATATTGGAAACGTGTCTATTGGATGTCAAAGACCATTTATCATTGATTAGGTAGAAAGAAAAATTTTTTACAGCCCATTCGAATCACGGAGCACAAGAAATATTACTTCTCGGCTTTCTTTACTCGGAAAGAGTTCGTATTACAGTCAGGATCAAGCGCCTTTGACCATCGCAATTGAACCCATCTCTCTCTTTCGTTCGCGAAAGTGTTAAACTGCGCTCAAAAGTGGAATTTAACACAACACGAGTTCGACGAGTTCACGGAGCAAACGAGGCGGTAACCTCGAAAAAAAAAGAGCGGCGATTCCCAATTAATGATCGAATTATTAAATTATTCCACGCCGTTTCTGCTGCACCGAGGGGTGCAACCCTTTTTCTCCTTTTTTTTTTTTTTTTCTTTTTTCGAAGCTCAACCGTGGTGTTCAGCCACTCGGTGCTCGGTGAACGCGAACGAAAAACGGACCTTTGCGACATGCGTACAGGTGTAGAGCAATTAAACGGAGGCGGATTGACTGGCTGGAAAAATGTTGATAAAAACGGCCGTTTACGTGGCATGTTAATTAGCGGAATGAAGGCAAGGCGACGCAAGGAGGAGTAACGGTTGTCAGCGAGAAGAAATATTATCTCGCGACGCGGCCACGTGCTCCGCTCCGTTATCACGCCGCCCGTATACACCAGGCATATTAAACGGAGCGAAAGTTAAAAAGCCAGCTTGGCCGCGATACCGAGCGTCGACGTGGCCCAAGCGCAGGCCGAGCAACAAAAAGTCCGCAGAAATTTACGGCGTTGTTAAGCCACGCGCGCTGCCCTCGGCTCGTTGCAATTTACTTCCACCGAATTACGATCTTTCGAAACGGAATCGGTCGATAACGCAAGTGTAATTGCATGGTTCCCGCGCGTTGATAAATGAATTTTCTCGGTTCGTGTTCGACGTGTCCACTGGACGAAACGATTCTTTGCTAACAAGTGCACGCAATCACTTAAACGATTAAACGTGACTCCGTGTGCCGTGTGCTTTTTTTTCTTCGTTTCATTTCTTCGCTCTCTCTTTTCCCACTCATTTCGTTTCCTTCGAGTCTTGGAGAAAATTTCAGGTCTTTAGACACCATTTTCATACTTTCAACCGAGTAACGAGCGAAAATGTTTCGCGGAGCTTTCAAAGTGTATTTGAAGCCGGGCAAATGGGAGAAGATGCCGGAGGAGGAAACTGAGGAAACGTCCGCGATATATTCGCGCGTTAGAAGTTAAAACGCAGGGACTCGAATGCGTGGGTTGATAAAGCAGCCGCCAAGCAGTCTAGCATTCTCCCCGGTCGCCTCTCCGCTCTCCTCGTCTTCTCGAGGTTCGTTCTCTCCTTTCACCCTTCGGCTCGTCTGCCTTGGCTCCGGCCCCCCGTCTGTCAACTTTGTCTTTCACTCTTTCACCCTCGGTGAGCTTCACCCTTCGACGCTGGAACGCGCACGCATGCGAGTAAACAGCCGCGCGCGTTCGCCGACTGCCACCCTTTTCTCCTCGTTAATTGCGTGTCGCTAATTGTGCGTTATCCACTGCATCGAACCGCGACTTTTTCAGTTCTCTCTCTCTGTCTCTCTCTTTTTTCTCCCGGTGATTATAATCTCGAATGTTGCTCCGACACCAAGTAGGTAATTGTACACGTGTTCGCTCGTAATATGCAATCATACGAACATGCAATCGCTCGCGAGAACGTTCGAACGTTTGCTGAAATTTTTCGTGTCGTATGTTAAATATTTTAACATTGAAATAAAAGATGACTCGGAAATTAGAAGATATTTGACGCGAGTGCATGTTTCGCAAAAGTGTAACACTTCGACAGACCATTTATATCAACGCGACCATTATTCATACTTGTATTTCACGTGTATTATATCCTTCGAACTCGTATGTCGCGTTGAGAAATTTAAAAATACCGTGAAACTCTATATGTGACCTTCGATTGTTATTAAATAGTGGCGTTTTCTTGTGGGGTTGTAGAGGCGAGTTTTATAAATTTGTACATATTATGTAAACTGGGGTGAAATTAATAACCCATCTACGTTTTTTAAGATACTAGTTTTTCCTTAGCGGAGGATTTCAAACACGTTAGATTTGGAGAATCTCTCCCTAGATTTGATGGAAAGCTACACATTTTAATGCCTCATTCGCAAGGGAAACGTAACAATTGTATATTCTGTTTAAACAGAAGAATTAACGGCGAAAGACATTTTTCGTTGGAAATGATCACACTTTAAAAAAATATTAAAAAATGACACTTATGACGACAATAATAAATAAACAAACAAATAAATAAGAAAACATTGAATTTTACCTGATTTACCTTAAAATAAATAGCAATCAGAAACGGTTCAAAAGCGCAAAGTAAGTTCACGCGTGCAATGTTATCATCAATCGTGTTACGTAAAGGGAAGTTCGAAGATCGAACTCGCGAGGGAAAGGAATATCGGGTACTCGTTACTCGGGTTTCCTTTCGGCCAGTAGCGAGATACACGCGCGAGATGGCGAACAGAGAGAACGAGGAATAGCAGGAGCAGCACTCCTGGAGATTACGGTTGGCAATTAAGTTGACGTATCCTCGTTTCCCTCCCTCTCTCCGCGTTCTCTTCTCGAAAAATTTCTGATTCATCTCACACACCACGAATGTGTTTAGTCGGGTGAAACTCGCCGGTTTCTTTTTTTTTTTTCATCTCGAACCCCTCGCAGCTTTCATTCAATCTTGAGATCCGTCCTTCGTTCCTTCCGCGGAGAGACGTACGCAACCGCGTGATACGATCTCGATCCCGTCGCGACCTCCCCTCGCGGAGATCCACCCCTCGAAATCTCCTGGCCTCTTCGTCCCGAGAACAATAACTGGCCGACGAGGTGGCGTCGAGCCGGTCTACCTTCGTTCTTTCTCATTTTCACGCTTCCCGGAACCCTCCTGTTCGCTGTTCACCCTCCATTTAATTTTTCGACAACCGAGTGTCATGGTTTTTCTCTCCAAGTTCAAGGTATCGTACATATCCATGTTTTATTGCCAGACGATACATCGCGCAATGATATTTTTGGTGATTTGCGAGTCACGGGAGTCGGCGACTTTTCTCTATTTTCCTAGAATTTCTCTCTGAAATATGACAAGTAAGATTGCTGGACAAACTTGCAAATAATACCAGATTCGCGTGAAATGATTCACTCAATTGTGAAAAAAAAAACAGAAATGAACCCTCCTGTCACTGTTCACCCTTCATTTAATTTTTCGACAATTGAGTGTCATGGTTTTTCTCTCGAAATTCAAGGTATCGTACATATCCATGTTTTATTGCCAGACGATACATCGCGTAATGATATTTTTGGTGATTTGCGAGTCACGGGAGTCGGCGACTTTTCTCTATTTTCCTAGAATTTCTCTCTGAAATATGACAAGTAAGATTGCTGGACAAACTTGCAAATAATACCAGATTCGCGAAACTCTTTACTAACGACACTCGTCGCGTGAAATGATTCACTCAATTGCGAAAAAAACAGAAATGAGAATATGCGCTCGCGTTGACGTGCACGAGCGAACCGAGCGTGCAATGTGAATAAATGTTTCTATAAACGGAGATTGCATCGTGTTTGCAATTCCGCGGTTATTTATAAACGCGAGAGCGGCGTTTGAATGAAAAGTTGTGGGGAGAAGGGGGAGAAATATCGCGGCGTGGGTCGCGTTAATATCGCGTGATTCTCCTTTCAGCCGGGTGACATAAGAGCCAGACCGAACCGAACGAATTCTCGGAACTAATAAAATTACAATCATCCACGATTAAATCCCTGTTTCCTCTGATCGTGCCGACTCCACTCGGTGCCGCTCAGCGCCGTCATTATATTAATAAATGCAAACGGCCGAAGATCCGAGAGTACCGAGGCAAATGATGAGTAATTGTTGCCTCATTTGCCACGCGGCGAATTAAATCGCGCGACAGCGCGATAAACAATCACCGTGAGCGCACATGTGGAAACGCGCATCGCGAATCTGAACGTGGCTCCGCGAACCACGATCAAAACGAGCGTAGCTGTTATGTTAATTGCTTTAACGTTCCTTCTCATTGAATCGACGAAGAACGAACGTGTGTCTTCTGACAGCTTCTGAGGCTTCTTAATTAACTCTGTTTCGTCCCTTGAGTTTTGCAAAACATCCGTGTTCGAAAGATACGTGAAAACGTTGACAAATTTTTTTTTCGTGACTAGAGATTTGAAGATTAGAGCCTCTTAAAATCTGTTGTTATTTTTTTTCACTGTTTTATTGCACGAAAATTCAAGAAACTCTGACATTTCAAGTTCAATGAAACGATGCAAAAAATCGTACAGCGAATTTCAAAAGCTCGTCGTAAAGAGAAGATTTCAATCTTCGAGACGTATAGTAGGTCCACTCGTGAAGAAAATTTTTTAACGTTTGAATTTTTTCAAAAAAAAAGTATCCTTAGTTTTTTATCCACTACACGATGTAAAATCATCTTTGAGAAGAACTAACTCACGATCGTCAAAGAAGAGGCTTCACTCTTTAAAATGAGACCAAGTGGATCTTCTTTCACGAAGTTACGTTTAAATATTTCATTTTAATTCGCCATGTATGAATGTAGAAAGTTTCTGTGAAAAATTGAATTGACTACATCAACAATTTCGGTAATTCCAGTAAATTTTTTTTAACGTTGATCGCGTAATTATATGAAAATAAAATTAAATAAACACTAAAGAATCGTTCCAAGATTTAATCCCCGAGAGTTATATGTTTAATCACTTATGCTGGCAACCTGATTGCGGACCATAACGAGTGACCGAACCGTATAAAATAATTTGTCGCTTTCTTTTTGAACTCGTCGGTATGATAGAAATGATCGAGAAGTAATAAATTTATTATTTGTTTTGACTATTTTGTTTTACTTTGAAAAACAAACTGAGAAAATATGACACTTTTGGAACAAAAAATTCTCGACGTGGCAGGTCATTCCAGCGCAAAAGGTTAATACCCACTGTACTGTACTGAAAAAAACGAAAGTGGAGATAGGTCAAAGTAGCGCGTAAATTGTGATGAAGCACCGCGGCGATACGCGATCTCTGACGTCACTTCCTGGGCAGAGAACAGTAGGAACGAACGCGGATTGAATTCAGCGCAATCAGATAATGTGGCAGAGCGGCGTGCAGCCGCGCGTTTCGGCTTTACGCAACACGATCGTGCGCGTCCATGTTCATCGATCGTGCCGGTTTGGATCTCTTCTCCCCTCGAACTTCCATCCAAGTCGTTGAACACGCAGCGCCAACGTCTGAAGATCAATTCCCCTGAAGACAATGACCCGTCGAAAACTGGTCGATCGATCACGCGGAATTGCTACGCGATCGATGATCGTCGTAAAAAAATCGCGGATTTTCATCGTTCGAGCAAAGGAAATCGACGATTATTCGCCGCGGGTGTCTGCTGCTTCGCGTCGAATGTCTTGCTCGGAATCTGTCCGATCTCTGCACATCGAATTGTGCCATTCGTGCCAGGCAGGCAGGCAGGCTCGTTTGAATATTCTTGCCCGATCCTATTGCACGCCCGGTACGATGCAGAAATACTGGTTCTCCCCGAGTACCACCCCGCGAATGTATCAAACTCGCACGTAGTAACGCGTAACCGACTTGTTCGCTGTATTCCACGGTTTCTCGAGATATGGGGGAGTTGTAAAGACGAAACTTAAAATCGACAGGAGGAAACTGCGAACGAAGGTGGAACGTGGTACGTTTGAATAGAGCGTAGAATATATATACATGTATATCGACTTGGGCACAATTGAAATAGCGAAGCGTTTTCGCTGCGTTCAGAACGAGTCTCCGGGTCGTAAAGCATTTTTATTTTCAAGACGGAGACGTCTAGGACACGGTTACGAGATTCATCTCCCGCGTAAAATAGAACATACAACGTACGTTCTTCGTTCGTCGAGACCAACGAAGACTCGTTTTTTATCCAACGAGTTAACGACCTACGGTACTCGCGAAGCTCGTACTTTCGAGGCACTCGAATATGTGTCAAACACTTCGCAGACGTGCTTCCGCGGGTCTGGCGGCCATATGTCCGACGAGCCTTTGAGTATTGCGAGCCACCACGGAAAGACGAATTTCAAGCGGTTTCGTAACAGAGATCAACAGTTCGGAAATTAGAGCAGACTATTTTCATGGTCTTCTCACACATCGTGCAGAAACATCTTGGTACTTGGTTGGACGAAAATTACTATCATCCTGCGTTTGCTAACTTCGAATTATTATCATCTTCCTGATCGACATTTGCATTCTGGTACAGAGATATAACTGTATTTTGCATAACCGTAATCACACTTTTAAGAGAAAGTCGCCTTGCTTGTTCTTGCGATACAACGTGCCATAAATTTCCCGCAACAGGAATGCGTCACGTGAAGACTGCATCCACGAGAATTCTAACAATATTCAGCGTCGCGTCCGACGGAATATTCGAACAGAAGGGAAACTTCCTGTCCCACATCGCACATTCACGCGCGCGCTGCGACACGCACTCGCGTGTGATGGCCGTTTCCTGCATCCGCTTGGATATCGCGCCGATTCCTCCATTATTCGTCCTCCAATTCTTTTTCTTCCTTTCTTTTTTAACTCAATTTCGCTCTCGTTTCAACCAGAAAAAAGGATTTTAACGTCATAAAAAAGCCTTCAGCGTGAGATTGAAATAAAAATCACGCGAAACTTGAAAAAAAAAAAAAATATATATATATATATATATTCCGGCAGAAAAATTTCCATTTTGAGTGGAGGATATTTTCTCTGAGAAAAATTTTTTGATGGCGATGGTTGCGACAAAGGAGTTTGTTAATAATCGTGGACAGATTTTTCTGATAAAACATTTTCTCCTTTTTAATTGCAAGCCTATATTTTCGATCGTTTGTTAATAAAACGTCTACATTATAAAGAACATAAAGAAATTATACTTAAACAAGTCGCGCTAATGGCGAGTGACTTAACAGGGAAAAAGAAGACGACACATATAGACATATCCAGGTTGTACTAACGAATGTTGTATAATTCAAAGGAAGCTTTGCAAACGAGAAAGCAACGACTGTGGAATGAATCGCTCTCTCCTCTCGGTGTATCGCGTTAGGAATCGTTTCGATCGGTGTTATTACGATTCCCCGCTGTTAGCAGATCCGAGCCGATACAAGATATTCCCGCCGTTCGCTGGATAATCTCAATCGACAGGGTCTGATGATAGGCCTGGTGGAAGGAAGGATCGTTTGAGTTCTGGTAACGTCGAGACGCGGATTAGACCATCTGCGGTTTGCAATTGGCCGCGGCTCGTTCAGCAAATAACAAGTCGGTGAACAGTCGCGATTATCGCACGTATGAAACACGTGTGTGAATTCTCATTTACGTTTCAATGATTGAAACTGTACAGCCGTTCGTGGCTGTGTAACTTTACGAACCGTGGAGAGATTTCTCCTGTGTGTTAAAGGATCCCATGCGATTCCGTTGCATCAACATTGAATTAATCTGTTCTACTGAATTATATTCCGATCCGTTCTTTCCATGTTCTATTAAATGATTGATATTATGGATATTACGGATATTGATATTATGGATGATTTTCTTGTGAATAGAAGAATCAAAGTTTTATAGGATTGCGAGGAAGATCAAGATCAAGCTCAAGACTTGTCGGGATGATCGGAACGAGTGTTGAAACGATATGTTTCCCCGTGCATTTTTCAATTTGATCTTGTTGATTGAAAGTTCCGTACTTGTTACGCTAGACAAAAATGTACAGACAACAGTTATGTGACGTGTGTAATCGAGTCGAGAAAACGAACAACTCTCAGCATCGTTTTTTAAAGACGTTAGGACGAATCTGGATTTCCACAAATGCTCTTGCGAAACTCGAGCAATCGTTGCACTTCAATCGCAAATATTCCCAGTTACGTTTCTTCTGAACACACGAAACAGGGAATAATTCTTACGTCACGATTTGCGGAGCAAGATGCAGCAATTTCTGATTCCGCAACCACCACCGTCACCGAATGGTTTCATTCATTCATTCAACGTTCGCGGATCCCCCGCGGTTGAGAGATCGTGCTCCGGCCAGATACGTGATTTTCACTCGCGTCTTGGCCGACCCGTGGTGTTGTACCGTGAGTGTGTACCTCTCCGAGTCGTTGCGCGATCGTTATCGTGATCAACGGGGCACCATCGTTTAGGTGCCCGTAAATTTCGTGGCGCTTCCCACGCGACTCGCTCCGCGAACGTACCACGCCGTTCTCGAGAATGAATATTCAGCGGGATGATCCTCTCGGAAGAGTGTGGCGACCTACAGACAAGAGAATCGACCTACACTCCGCGTCGTCTTGGAACGTGTCGCGTCGCAGGTTTACATTCGGAATAATACGTAACATCCGTTTTACCTGCGACCTACTCCGACCGTATATAGCGTACATCTGTCGATGGCCTCTGCCAGAGGCCACCCACGCCAGCTTTCAGCGTGATTGCGCGCACGTAAATTACGCTCCCGATGTTAGCGACTCTCGGCCCATCGAACGTGATTCTATACGCAACGCGTGGAAACGAGGAAGACTACGCGTACGTACAAAGCGTGGCACGACGCGAATCGAATGTGAACGAGCCAGCGTTGTGTGTAACCAACGCTGCTCCGTTCCAGTAAGAATCGCTCGAAGAAGAGGAAACGCGTGTGTCGCTTTCGTGTCGAGATCAATTCGTCGTTCACTCGTCAATTCGTTTTGTTGCGAAAAGAAATTTCAAGGATTCTTGCGTCTTTCATCCAGATTCTGTGATTTTTCTTCGTCTCTCTAATTCCATGGACATTTAAACTATTTGTCACATGACGCGAGCGAACGAATTTCTCGACGACAAAATAACTCTCGAGAGTTCGTGAGTTTACCGCGACGTGGCCACGATATCGAGAGATTCGAGCAGCAGAATTTCTCGAAAAATTCTGGACTCATTTCCTGCCTGTGCGACTGCATGTCGCCGGTTACGTCTCGGCGCGAGGCGATGCAGTTACTCAATTGCCGTAGTTGCGAAACAAACGGAGGGATTATTGTTTTACTATTCTTAGCCGAGCTCTGTCGAGCTCTGGTCGAGCATGAACCCTGCCAGACAGCCGAGGCTATATAGAATTTGGTGAACTGTTGCGAATGTGTTTTGCCATGCGTTGGAGAACGCTGCGGATTATTTACCGACAATCCAAAAAAAGAATAGATGCCTCATCGTAATCAGTGTCGTCTCAAATTTTAGACAAACGAATTTAGCGACGTTTCTTTAGACCGATGCTTCAAAGCAACTAATTAGGCCATATATGTACAGCCTCTCACACGCACAGCGCATTTACTTTCCTCGCCTGAGATTTCCAAACCTTGTCGATGTGAATTAGTCAATAAAATTCTTCCCTCTGTATCTACTCATTCTATGAAAAATTCTGAACTATGATCTGGGTCGAATTCTAGTAAACTAATCGAAAGAACGCCTCTTTCAACACATTCCTCCTCTGCGACTTCATCCAGGAACTTTTCTCGCCCCTCGAACTTCCGCAAATTAATCGACGTCCACACACAGCCAATTACCAAGATGATAAATTACGTAATCCGTCGCGACAGGATCCTTGTGACAGTTCCCACGAGGAGTATCGTCAAGAGAGTCAGAGGGGCATGTTACATATTTCAAACACCCACTCTCCACGTATCCTGTTTCGGATTTGCCTGCGCCGCTTCACTCGGGAGAAGCGATTATCAATTAGCAGTAATTAACGCGAGACTCGTTGATTCGCATTGGATTCGCACCCCAGCAACCTTCCAGCCACTTCCCAACTTGAGAACTCTCTTCGCTAATTTGGCGATTCATTGATATTGTCTCCGAAGAGGATTCTTTCCGTAAATGCGGATAAAAGACGCGAAGATGGTTACGTAGAAACGGATGGCCGATGTCCCTTGCATTATCCTTTTTCTCGCGCGCGAAAAACTGTTGCTGGCCGTGATGTATCGCTCGCCAGATGGCCGCGGTAAAGATGAAGTCTCGCTTTCTCTGATCTATATAGGCATCGCGCGCATACTTGCCGTGAACTTTACGCGAAGTACTTATTCGAGTCATTTCCTCAACCGCGCGGCTCGTATAAATATACGGAGGATATTAGCTTGATATACTACGTTTAATATCATATCGCGGTGAATCAAAGGCGGAATTATTATCGCGCTGTCCGGGACAATGGCGAAAGTTTTTCGGCGAGGTGGAACAACAATAAGGAGGGGGACCGTTCCTTATTCGAGCCGCGTAGTGGTAACATGGAGACCAGAGTGGGCACGTATCGGGAAATTTAATAAAAGGCGGCACTTTCTCGGAAATAGGTCGAGAATAGAGAGAGTGGAAAAAGATCGCGAGGCGAATACCACCGATCGTCGCGAAAAAGTCTCTCTCTCTCTCTGTCTGTCTGTCTCTCTTTCGCCGTTTCCAACGAGATCCGTGGGAACCCGTTCGAACCGCATCGTAAATTCACTCGCCGCTCAGTTATCTGCATCCATATTCCACTTCCTGGCGTAAAACCTCCACCTTCCGTTCTTTCACGCTGTTCGATCGCTGATCTCTTTAATACTAGAGCTACCGAGGACCAAAGTATAAAAATTGAGTCAAAAAAAAAAAAAAAAATTAGACTGCATGGAATATGAAATGAAATCATATATTTCACAAAAACCACTCGAACGTCTAAAAAATGTAACATTGTAAATCCGCGAAATTACTCTAGAAAATTATAAATTGGTCAGTTTCACCGCTTTGATAGTTTTCTAGTGTTAAAAGAAGAGAGAAAAAGAAATCAAGCGATCATAAAATATCTCCCCTGCCTACGATACATGAAAATAATCGACGTGACCGGTCATTTCAGTCAGATTTGCAATTTCATTTCGATTGTGACCTAGTTCTATACGATTTCGATTACGCTAATCTTAATAAGTTATAACAGTCATAGTTTTTTACAGGAATATAATTCTATATTCCACGTTACACTTTTTTTTTTTTATCTCTGAAAATTACATTGTCGCCTATTTTGTTCGTTATTATACGAATAATTTTACAAGGTAACACACGTCACGGATTTGATCGTCACGAAGTTCGAGATTGAACTTTTCAAGACGTTGAAGCTCGAACGACTCGAATAACTCTACCACTGCTGCGCGAAGTATCGAGGGAAGGAACGATCGATCTGTCTGTTAGAGAATGATCAAGCACAGGTGTTCGATGTTTCCCCTAGATAATTCAATAACCAGCTTGGCGCACGTTCGCGCGGCAACATCCATCATGTTGGATATACCACCAGCCGCGATAACTGTCCCCGCCATCTTGAGAAGTATCGCGAGCTCGAGAAGAAGCGGCGTTGATTTAAGCCGTCTGCCAGCCGAGTCGCGCGGGATAATTCAGGTGCTAACGACTATTTACGAGAAGAGGCGGTCGATTGTTCGCGGAATGCGACCGAGGGTTGCCATAAAACCCCAACTGTCCGATTATGGTCGCGCGATGTACGCGCGGCCCCGTAACTCCGGTCAGGTCGCGACCGTTCCTTTTTTTACGTCTCTTTCATCTTTCGTCTTGCCGAGGCAAGACCTTCACCGCCTCTCCTCCGCCATTCGTCTTTCACTCTTTAGTTACGGGGATCACGTCGCGTTTCGCGTCTGCTTCGACCGTTCGATAGAGGTGTGAAAAGAAGCAGATTTCGCATGTTTCAACGTGAACTTTTGAAATGGGACATGACTCGCATCGTATTTTCACGATATTGCCTTTCAAATGCATCAGATTCCATTACTTTGTACTTGAATATAAAAAGAAGTTAATAATAGTACGTAATGATTGCCAGCGTTTGTAGAAAATTATGAAAAATATTAGAGAGAGTCTAAACGAGTTGCTCGAGCCGCCTTCTAAATGCAACGACATCAAATTCACAGTACGCAATGATTACCACTTTGATGGCACTTGTAGAAAATTACGAAGAATATTAAAAAGAGTTCAAGTCGGTAACAGATTGCTTCAGTAAGATCGTCGAAAGTTGTCGTTGATCAGAATCTCTTTAGGAAATGTTACGAGTCTCATATTAAGCACCTTTATCCTACGCTCCATTATAACTGAAACCACGGATTAACGGATTAACGGCGGGCGTCGTTGGTTAATTGTTTCGCATGATCCTGCTGCTCGTCGAGTTATTGATAGTAATTAGCAGCCGTGTATCCTGCATTAAGCTGTTACACAATCGGTCTCACAAGAATCTCAGCTTTCAGCGATCTAACTACCAGATCGTGCGATCTTTCTACGCGTGGTATTAGACTACCTTCGCTGCCTCGTCACCCAAAACACGTACATATGCTTCCGGCGCGTGATTACTACATTCCGAATTTCTGTAGAAATATTCAAAATACAAAATGAAAATTATATGAAATATCCGACGGTGCTTGCCGTGTGAAACGATCATCTGCCGAGGTTCCATTTTTTTTTTTTTTTAATTTAAATTTTGAATTGCCAGAGAGACGAGATGGAACTCGAAACCCGATCCAGAATCGATGGAAATCGCTGGAGGCTGTCGGCGAGCCGTACCTCGCCGGTGTCGTTTAATAACACTCGTAGCCCACTGTTCAGTACAGCGGATCGACGATTAATTCCCAACGAACGATAATGCTCGATTGGACATCGGTGGTTTCGATGGGAATTCTAAACCACCGGCTGAGCCGATCGTCAGTCGAAAGTTGCTCGAAAGAAGGAAAGAAATTAATTGACAAGCAAAGAACAAGAAAGAGGTTTACGCACAGGGGCCCGATGCCTTTGGAGCGCAATCACACTAGACTCTACAAAAGACTTATCGACTTTCCGTCCAATCAACGTCACAAGCAAAACTGTTCATTAACGTAAGACACGCCCCGCTTGTTACAGCAACCGACCGCCATGATATGACACTCGATTGAGAGGAAGAGCGTGCAACCGACGATCAACCACCATGAGGAAGTTACTGCAGTTTTTGGCGCTGCTGTTGTTGTTGGGTGTCAATGCCAGGCGAACGGACGCAGACGCCCCTGTCGATGACGTTTACGGCGGCAGCCAGCGTCGTGGTGGTTCCCTTCACAAGTCTAATTACAACGGCGGCAACAACAATTACAATTCGCAGTCAAACTCGCCCTATCTACCGTACCAGCAGCCCAGAGAGAGGAAGCCCAACATAGTGCTGATTCTGACGGACGATCAAGATGTTGAACTCGGTTAGTTTCACTTCCCTTTTACGTCTCTGTCGCTACTTTTTCTTCTCTCGAGGCTGCCAGACCTACACGAGGAGTTTGTTTAACACGTTGTTTAAGCGTACTTGGCTGAGGTGTATCGACCAAGCCTGGAAAAACCGTGACTCATTGTTTCTACGCGTTTCTACCTGTTATCGCTACCATAATTCTTGTTCGTTCCCCGAGTGACGGAATCACCGAACGATATCGTTTTTATCTCCATTTTCTGAACCCGTTAATGGCAAACGTACTGCGTGAAACTTTCAGCTAATAACCGTGTCTACTTTCATAACTGAAGGTAGTAGACCCAACAGATCGAATCTTCTTTTCAACCCTCGAATTTAACCTCCCCCCCTCAGCAAATTTAACAGATTTAAATCCAACCCAAAGAAGAAAGAAACAACGGTACTAAAAAAAAAAAAGAAAAGTAGAAAAAGAATCAAATTTAATCGCTACGGAGCCGGTGTTTCTCCGAAAACCGTAGCCCGGCTTCACTCCGATGAAAGAAAGATTCCCCCCTATCTATCCTTCGATCCTCGCCCGAAGAGCTCTCTGTCGAACGCTCCTTCTGATCGTGTGTTGCGGTTGGTCCAATCCCTCAGGTTCGCTGAACTTCATGCCACGGACCCTAAGGCGAATAAGGGACGAGGGAGCCGAGCTGAGACACGCATACGTGACCACTCCTATGTGTTGTCCGAGCAGGAGCTCCTTGCTGACCGGCCGTTACGTTCACAATCACGAGGTCTTTACGAACAACGACAACTGCAGCAGCCCCCAGTGGCAACGGGATCACGAGCCGCACTCGTTCGCCGCTTACCTGAGCAACGCAGGATATCGTACCGGTGAGTGTACTCGTCACGACCAACCCACCTGAAACCGCTTTTCACCCCTTTCGATGACGGAACATCGCCGTGTGTGTGTGTGTGTGTGTGTGTGTGTGTGTGTGAACACGTCACTTATCCATCGTAGAAAACACACTGGTTAGAAAAAGAGTCACGCGACCGGGTCTCAGCTGGCGGACGCCGTCAGTTTCTTAGCCAGGAGGAATCGTCGACACGGTCTCGTGCTATCGGCTCGTGGATAATTCAGGCGATCGGTGACTGTCTACGGGCTGTTTAGTCTCGTCTACAGATACCGGCAAGAATTATTTATCGACTCCTTCCAGTCGCGTGTCGCGACTTCCTAATGGCTCTGGACTGCGGACCTCTACGCAAATTCGTAGAACACGACTGAAGAAACTCCGTGAGTTATCATCCAACGAGCAGACAATTTCGTGGACGTGATTTAAAGAAACAGGAGCGAAGTAAAAATATTTATTTCCGCTCTTAAGCGCTGGAATGACGTGCCACGCACGTCGAGAATTTTTCGTCCTCAAAGTTGCAATATTTTCTCAGTTTTAAGTATAACCCAGACAAAGCAAAACAATCAATTTATTACTTCTCAATAGTTTTATATCCAGCTGCTGATAGCGTACCGATGAGTTCAAAGAGAAAGCGACGAATTATATGTTATTGTATACGATTTGGTCACTCGTTATGGTCCGCAATCAGTTGCCAGCGCGAGTGGTGAGAAACGTTGCGAGATAGTAAAGTAACCCAAGTAAAGTCCTTGCATCTTTCATAAAAGTCCACGGTGTGATAACGAATCAGGCTCACTCAATCAGTAGAACTTCGTAGATTGAAGAAACTTGAGAGTTTAAACTATTTCGTCCATTAAATACTACAACGAGTAGACATCTTTGTGGACATGGTTAAAGAAACGGGATCTCTGCGTGCTCATAAAAGTCTACGTGATAATGCTTTCAGAATCTATAGCCTATAGTCTATTAACGCTACGTAAAGCAGAGTAGCGACAAGCGCAGCGGCGAGTTGGTTGACCCGTGACACCGCGGAGCCGAAGAATCTGGCCACCTTCAATTGAAACGCTCGTACTAAGCTCGTCTTGCTCGCTCGTAATTGGAGTCAAGTACGATTCGACACGATAAATCTTCGTTGCGTAAGCAGTTACCGCTGCTCCCCGCAACCGCGGAGATTTTTCGCGCATAGAATGGAAAACCTGCTTCCGCTTCGCGAAGAAACGTGTAACACGTCACGGTTGTAAGAATTACGGATAGCCGCGTCGAATTTGTGGCCTGACGCGACTACTCCGTTCCGCGAGGCGCAATTACGCGCCAAGAGGGACACTCGACGTCCCGTTGGAAAGGGGAGAGAGCAACGAATATGGCAATGGATTCCCGTAGAATTTCTCGAGATTCGATCTCGCCGGGCGAGTTGTTGGTCCGCGTTCGTCCAGTCCCGCAATTGTGTGCGCTCCTCCCCTCCTGCTTCGCCATTCGGGCAAATCTTGGCCGGTTGTCGAAAGAGAGGAAGAGAGAGAGAGAGAGAGAGAGAGAAAGAGGGGAGTAGGAGGGGAGAGAGAGAAAGGGCGAAACCCGAAGAGGGAAGAGCCGCACAGGGCCAAAAACGGTTGCAACATGTTGGTTGGAGCGGTGGGTTGCATCGGGAGAGCGGTGGATCGATCATCGGAGAACAATAATTCAGGAACCGACGGCGGATTGAATGCAGATGAATCGCGACGGTGCATCGATTGTTTGCATTGTTCGCTAGTTACAGCGTCCGAGCTTGTGCGTGGCCCTCGACGAACGGCGTCGCGATGATGCATCCCCGATGGACCCGGCGACTCGCGAGGCTCGATACAATTACCAATCGCTATCGAGGGTCCAGTCTGGCCCTGGACTGGTCTCTCGTCGAGATGTTTTTTTGAAAGGACGTCTGACGATCGGAAACGATCGATTAACCCTTCCTAAACTACGCGCGTAGTTTCGTTGCGCGAACTCCTACGTAAAATTATAGATATTTTTTCCAGACATTCACGTTCCATCCATGTGCGTTTATTTATAACTTTCGTACAATTTGTAGAACGAATCGACAATTTGCAAGACGAGATTCGAACGGTTCGAACCGAGCGCGATATCTCGAGCTACGGTTCGGGGGAGAGATCGAGAGACCAAAGAACACGTCGCCGACACTTAAGGTCGTTGGTCTTTTTTTTGGCGAACTTGGCCGAAGGCGGTCTGAGAGTTATCTGGTTCGAATCGCCTGGTAAGGTTTCAGCGGGAGAAAGGAGGCTTTGCTCATCAGCTGCAGCTGTTTACAGACACCTTTTTTACAAGGCTGAAAGCGATCCCGGTGTGCTTCAGCGTCTCGAGATGAATCGATTTCGCGGCAACAACGAGATTTTTCGACCGGCTGGCGACCGATCGATCCACCGACGAGAGGGAACACGAGCCTCCCAGCCGTCGCCGCCTTTTCTTTCTCCCCACATTCGCGTCGAATGGAATTCTCGCCGATCTGTGTCGATCGAGTTCGAGGAATCGTTGAATCGTCGGAACGATAAAATTGCTCTGGATAATGATCCGTCCGCGCGAAAACGAGTGTCTGGAGACGCTGGGTTTGGGGAAACGTAGTTCCCCCGAGATAAGCCTGAATTTCTAATCTCCAGGAAGAGTTTAAAATACCAGGGAACACTTGTAATTCGGAGGGAGAAGAACCTTCGACCTCTCGACGAGGTTCTAAGTGATTAAAGTTTTATCTCTCTAGCCTACTTTGCCGTACACTCGTCACGCGACTCTCCGCGAGAGAACTTGCCTTCCAATTACGCCAGGAATTACTTTACCCTCTTTACCTTTCGCGGATCCGTTGTAAGAAATCACACGGCGGACAGTCGCTCGTTTTAATGCTCGATTTAATAACAGATCTGGGCAGGTACCCTGGGAGCGGGAAACCTCGCGTCGCGATAAGAAACAGCCGGCTGAATGCAATCACCGTCTCTCGTACCTGTTTCACGTGTTTCACGTTCATTCGTGTCGTTCGTATTTCCGAACGGTCGCGGCAATTCTGTCCTGTCAGTCGAGCCTATTTTCGGAGACATGCAAATTACCTCGAAGAAACGTTTCCCTCCGAGTCTCTCTCTCTCTCTCTCTCTCTCTCTCTCTCTCTCTCTCTCTCTCTCTCTCTCTCTCTCTCTATCAGGTAATGTATATATATATATATATATATATATATATATATATGTATTTCTTATATTTCCAATCCTCGAAAAATACGTTGGCGATATATTCGAAGGAAGATAAAATACTTTTACGCGAAAGTCTCTCTTTATCAATTACGATTTGTACCTTTCAAATCAAGTTTCAAATCAAACTTTTCGACGTTTCTGTAAGGGAGGGACGTTTCACTCTCTCGCGCTCGTTACACAGCTATTTCAGATCTTCGTCCTTTGTACGTTTCAGAAAATACTGAACTGAATGTACGAAAGACCAAAGCTTCGAACCTCCGCTACACGTCCTTTGAGCCGTTTTCAATCGAGTCGTATTTTCCAACGACTGGAAGGTCTCTTCCTCGCCGGTTGAAATTAAAGGGAAACAGAAACGTGAAAAGATTCGGGGACCAATTCCTATTAATTTTAACTCGGACACTGTCGAACATCGGAACGATACGAA
This sequence comes from Frieseomelitta varia, assembly GCF_011392965.1. Taxonomy (NCBI): domain Eukaryota; kingdom Metazoa; phylum Arthropoda; class Insecta; order Hymenoptera; family Apidae; genus Frieseomelitta; species Frieseomelitta varia. The sequence continues at coordinate 383,622 of NW_025110294.1, read as the reverse complement.
CAGACGGAAAATTCGCCCCTTACGTAAACCCGCCTTTAAACCACTATCAAACCGCTCAGAGCGCTTTTTAAAGGCGTATCGCGTTCACCGAACAGGATCTTGTAAATTAGACCGAGCCTTTGCTCGTATCTCAGCCAGATCTGCGCGTAGATCCTGCTGCGAGAGGCTATCTGGCTCGGAGATTATTCGGCGAAAATAGCCGAAGAAACCAGTCAGCAGCCCCAACGCGAATTCCCCATGGCAAACATCGTCTTGGTCTCTCGGACTAGCTGTCGTCGATCACCAAGGGAGCGCACAAGAAAAGAGATCACGACCGGTAGAGGAAAACGCGAGAGGAGACAAAAATCTTCTCACGATCGTGACAGTTCGACCCTTCGATGGGTAGACAGGCTCCTCTCCGTGGGTATACGTTCTCTCGCCTTTCCTTTAAACCACGATGGAACAACTCTCCTGGTCTCTTCTCCTTGTCCATTCGCCGGTCTCTCCCTGTTGTTCCGTCGTTCGTGCCTTCTCTACCACCAGCTTCGCCCTGCGTACGACTATATTCGAGGAGAAGGTAGGACGTTGCTCCCTGAAAGCGGCCAGGTTTCTCAGCCTTTAAGCTCCATCCACATCCGGCATCGAACTGGCGTCCCTCCAAAAATTTCATCGCGCGAGACGCTCGGTATCTACTTCCGTAAACGTTCCGCGGTGTCCCCGCGTCTCGTGCGATCATCTCGCGACGAAAACACGTCTCGTGGCTAATTATCGTCGCGATCATCCTTCGTTTTGGTGCTTAACCCATCGCGCTGGCAACTGATTGCGGACCATAACGAGTGACCGGACCGTATACAACAATTCGTCGCTATCTTTTTCTTTTGAACTCGTCGATACGACATCACTGGATAGAAATGATTAAGAAGTGATAAACTTATCATTTGTTTTGCCTGGGTTACATTTAAATATACATAAAACTGAGATGTTGCAATTTTGGGATAAAAAAATTCTCGATGTGGCACGTCATTCCAGCGTAAGAGGTTAACTTAACTCTGGTCTGACTGTGAATAACCGGGCGATTGTTTCTCGTGGTGAAAATATCGTGGTATTCCGATGCTTTGGATCTGTTTGGATTTCCTTGACAGCTCGAAGATCTAAATTTGTGCAAAAGTTTGAAGAGTAGATCGACTAGAAATTTAGTTGTTTAATCAGAGATCTACTTTCTCTGTCAATTTTTTAAATTTCTGTTCTCAATAACGGTGGCCTAATAGTAAATTCTTCGGTTAAAGCCTAGATAAATCCAAGGACAGACTGTCCTCGGAGGTCGAAAAGATTTTACATCGAGGATAAGCGCGATGATTAATCAATTTTTGCCCAGGAGACACGTAGACTCTCGCCAGTCAGACAGCTATCCGTCTTCGGTGAAATGAGCTCAAATTACGCAGGCATTAAACAAACCTCGGCGCGGCGATCCGGTTTGCTCGTGACTGCCGGCTTCTGGCTGCCTCGAAAATTAAGAACCTGTTATTTTCACGGTTACGTCGTCGAATCGTGCATTGTTGCCTTCGTCTCCACGTCGTGACGAGCGGGGAGAACAAAAAAAAAAAAAAAAAAAAAAAAATGTGCAAGACTTCAACAAGAAGAATAATTCAGCTGGGAGGAGACCCTAGTTTCTTAAGATCCACGCTCTCGCGAGGCTGTTGGAGGGTGGATTCGCAACGGTCCTAGGAATAATTACGAGCCGCGAATCACGACGACGACGTGAACCAACGGATCGCCGGCGACCGAACAGTCACACACAGAGAGAAAGAGAATAACTGGTTTCGTTATCGTCGTCGTCTGTTGTACACGCGGCGCGAGCGTCCCTGACCAGAATACCAGGGCTGGCGCGCACACAGGCCAGGCGACAAATTTTCATCGCTATCTTTGCAAGAGGATCTTGTCACGCGCGCATACGTTAGGCCACGGCTTCACCTTTAGGCCGCGTTCGCGACCCCACGTTGTCTTGACGGGCGTGAAACTAGACCTGAATTTGCCGATGCTAATTAGGTCCGAGAAAACTAGTCCGTGATCGTTTCTCGCATTGCTCACGAGCGCAGCGGCGTGCATCTCGCCTGGCGATAATATACACCAGGAACAAGAACAAAGAAAACACACCCGCCGAGCGCGTACGAACCGCGTACGAGACTTGCAGCGTGTTTCGTTTCGTCGTGTTCTTCTTCTTCTTTTTCTTTTTCTTTTTCTTCTTTGTCCCACGTCGACTTTGGCGACGATGCTCCCCCAAAGGTCGAGTTTCAACGAAAAGTCTCGCGACCTTCTCGCTCCTCCTACAATCGATTGCGCGTCTTTATTAAAGTCGTTCGATTCGTGGCATTATGCAGCGACAGGAAGTAGAAACGGCGAGGCGTAGCCGAGGCAACGGTATATTGTCTCGATTGTTCGACCTGGGTGCTCCGTGTCGGCAAGTAAAAACAATGCGCCGCACAACTATGTACATACGTGCCTGCGTATCGATCTCGCTGATCGAACGATAAGCGTACGATCGATTCTCGCCACGTACGGTTTGTTCTCGTGTATCTCGAGGATGAGATCGAGGTCGGTTTTCGAGGAAATGAGGCATCGACTTTAAGACATGGTGAGGTATTAACCTTTAACACGGGTATTTTAATTTTATTTCTAATCACTATCACGGAGAAACGTAAAGTCTCTGCCGAGGCACGTCCAAACTGTGATCTTTTGGCCACACAAAACTCACCAGTATCTCATCGACAAAGAGGATCCCCCAACTTGTGATTTGTGCAAAGTTCAATTGACAGTGAAACGTATTGTCCAGTTCAGTGCGAATAGACATCAACTAACACCCAACACAAGTCCTTTCCTGACAGTCTAACATTCATAATAAATTACAAGACTTAGTTCCAAGTCGCTAATAATCCACGAAAGTGGTCGATGCGACTATAACTAATGAAAATTAAAAGAAAGAAAGAAAGAAAGAAAGAATGTAAGGTACAAAATAGAAAATTATACTCAGGCACAGCTTTTTTTTCTCCCTGAAGGGTGGATGAAGATTTTAAGATCTCGGCTGATTATTCGTCGCGTCTTTCTTTTTTCAAAGAATTCTGGTTGGGTTGTACGGACGAATCAGATGGAAGAGGATAAGAGATACGCGGTGGAGATTAATCGGCCGCACGGTGCATGGCCTTGTATGTCCTTGCGCCCGCGGAGGTAGTGAACTTGGCTTAAAAGTGGCTTTCGCGCCCCGTACGGTAAAAAAAGAAACGCGACAGTCCATTTGAAGAAACGTAGCTGACCCTGAGGTATCTCCTTAATGCCTCCGCGTACGGAGAGCAATCTTCTCCGCCGCGCGACATTCTTCTCCGAATTCGACGACGCACTGAACCGCCTCAGGTTTTACACGAATTACGCTTGAAATCGTTTCGAGATCGTTCACGGAGAGGTATTACAGATTAAACGTCAAAGAGCGAACGAAACGCTTCGAAACATTCCACGGATCGGTAAAATCGGTCGAATTGTTTCTGGGAGTGAGGAGCAAAATGTGGAAGAAGGTTTCGACAGCATCTTTATACGGTGCTTTCGCGCTTTGCGATGCCTTTCGTCGATCTGCGGCTACAACGATAAGGCCACACACGCGCTCGAAGCCGCGTCAGGTATAGAACAGATTCAGCGTTGGATAAACCGAAGGGTCGAAGTTGTTGAAAAGGTGAGAACGAGCGGGAAAAACATTCGGTAGCGCACGAACCTGCTCGCTCACATATGTACTTACAAGCGCACAATATGAGTTGAATAAATTGCATTTCGACGTGTTGACAATATTAATAAGAATATACGTTACAATGCGTTGATACACACGTTAATAAAATTAAATAAATAGAATGTGAAACAAAAGGATATTTGACAATGTCTTGTAATTCGATAAATTACTATCCATGCTTGTTCAACGTCTATACTTGATACGATAAATAACGAAATACGATATTTTCATTGACAGATTGACGACTATGTACAAGGATATAATTTCTGCTTGTCACAAGAAAAAGAAAATTTGTTCAACTAATCTCGCGACTCAGCAAGGTGTGTATACATATTGTAGAATCATTCCAATCACTTTCTTGCTGAACCTAAAGCGCCTAAAGCACACGACGTTTTCTCATTCTTTCGTTACACGTACGTGCAATATCTGTCTCATCGATAGGTTTCATTATCCAGTGCATAGATCAAGATTGAATTTTAACGCGTTGAAGCTCAAGCTGATTCGGCCAAGTTTGATTAAAAATTGTACGTATAACAGATAAACAGTGCTCTTTACATTCAATGGATCGATCGTGTTGTTTTCATTGAAACAGTTCGAACTGATTGCACAACCTAGACCGGAGATATCTTAATAGAATATCAGATAGATCCTAATGGATTGCACGGATGCTTGGCTCGCTTGGTGATGGACGTCCCGTAGGTTTCTGCTTCAGAGAGGAGATCTGCTTTATGCAAATCGAACAAGAAGCTACGACGACCACGTTACACTTACTGGCACCTTCGTGGCACTTGGATCTCTCATCGTGGATTCTCGGAAGTGATACGCTCTAGCTTGATTCTCGTTTTAACGTGCATCGGGCAACGCTTTCCAAACCGAAGAAAAAAAAGAAAAAGATCGCGTTTTAAATACACGTTCGGAAAACGAGCCGTTTAAAAAGAGTTTCATCAACCGTCACCAGAGTAGACACACTCGCGTCGAACGGCACGGTTATTAAGTTTTTCCACGCTCCTTCGCTCGCTTGTAGTACTCGGTAACAAATTATTCTATCAGATTTTACGGCTTCGAGGAATTTCTCACGGAACGGTGTATTTTGTAATACGCTGTCGTGGAAGCACACAACATCATTATCCCTGGTAATTATCAGGAGCTCTCTTGCACAATAATTTGCCAACTGGCGATGTTACCGACTTGACAAGTTGCAAATTGTGGGTTATAAACGATTTTACGATTCCTGCGAACGACTCGTGTTCCTTACGAAACTTGCCATTTTTAAATGATTCATTTTGAAACGAAACGAAGTAAATAATAACCGCACGCAACGATGTTCACGAATACCACTACTCGTAGCTTCAACTACTCATTTTTTCTTTTTTTTTTTTTCTTTCTTTCTTCAACTTCGCTAATAATACTATTCCAGTCGCGTTGCGTGCAACTCTTGGAAATATTTTAAAAAAATCCCCGAATTGCAATCACTTGATAATCTTGGTAACTCGAGATCCTAGGGATTTTCAAATTTTTTTTAAATAGGGTTCTCCGAGAGTTCCTCGTCAGTTGGGGTCTGAAAGTTGCTCTCTACCGTGTAATTTACGCAGGCTCGCATAAGTGCGTTGCTCACAACCCAATTCATCGATATCAGATTTTCGCACGGGGAAATGGCCAGGCAAGAGTCCCTTTTTGTTCGACGGTGATCCCCCGCGATGCGATTCGAGAAACGGTTATTACGAAACCTCGGCTAAATCGACAATAGGCTTGCGAAATTCAAGGGGAACGGGCACAGAGTGTGCGACGGAGTCGCAACACTTGCGAAACTGCAGTCATTCACAGAACAGTCCCAGTTAAATTAATTTTCTTTCGAAAGAAAATTTTCTTGAGATCTTGTCAACGCTGAAACTACCGACGAGACGAAACTACAAAATTTCCATCAGGGACGATTTATAGGACGGGTAATTTGGAAAGTAAAAAAAATTATTTGCACATTTTACGAAGGATCATTGAAATCTCTAAATATACACTGTTTGGTGTCTGCAAAATTTCCAACTAAAATTATAAATTGGTCATTCTGACCATTTTGATAGTTCTGAATAAATAACAGTGGAATTCTATTTCTGTGAATTCCGAAATGATGAAATAATCTGTCTGATCAAAGAGTCAAGTTACTTAAGTCTAAGAATTTGCGGAAAGTTATTCGATTCGCGAGTTAAAATGTATAGAAGGATCCACGTTCGAGTTTCAAGACAACCCCGCACCCAGATACAATTTCCAATCTCCAGAAGGGAAATTCTTAGTCAAAGGAACGATGTTTTGTCCCGCGGAATTTGCGTTCTGTCGGCTCCTTCGATTGTTCCAGCTCGTATTTTCGCATCGAACGGAGCGTCTACCCTCACGCATACGCCTGCTCAGGCCTGCGCTGGCAATAAAACAAATCCCCTTATACGTTTGCAAGTTCGCACGGTTCCGGGATGTCGTATATGGCAGTCGAATAGGTTATTCTGCGAATCTCAGATACAAGACTGGCGAAACGGAGGGATATAGAAGAAATAGAGAGAGAGAGAGAGAGAGAGAGAGAGAGAGAGAGAGAGAGAGTGAGAGAGAGAGAGAGAGAGTGAGAGTAGAAATGGTACGGAGTCGCGATGACTTGAAGAGATGCTGGCAAACGATATATCGCGTTGCTCGACTCGCGTTCCTCGTTCGCTGTCTCATAATTCGCCCGCACACCGTACTCGCGGTTTTCCAAGCGTGTTCGAATAATTCTGGACGCTTCATTGTCTCATAAACATCGCGTTTTCTCCTATACATCTCACAATATACGCAGTGCAGACATCATCGACGAGAGAAGAAGAGTTATTGTAGTAAGTAAGGTGAAACAGTCTGAAACTTTGCGCGAAACAATCGAAGCTCTCGTACGTGTACAAAATGTTTGTGCAAATTAAAACGAATGAGAGAACACAGCGTGATTCATTTCGAGCAAGAAAATAATATCAAAATGGAGAACTGCTCAATTCTATCTGTCTCACTGAGACAAGCAACACCGTCGAAGCAATTATTCCACGGAATATTTCGAGAGGTGTAAGCGGAGAAGCCTTGGTCCGAAAGATATCGTCCCCATTGGGTCGTGTGTAGCATGTACACGATGATCGCGGAGACAGAAAGGATACGAGCGTAGATACGAGATACAGAGAAGGTGCTTCACGAAAGTCTGGATCGTTTGCGAGAGGTCTCGAGGCTGAACGAGAAGCCCAGGCGTTATCAGGATGGCCAGGTGGCTGTTGTTTGTCCAACTGTTCGTCGCCGACTTCGTTCGTTCGACCTGGAGCCTCATCTGCATGGACATGCAGACGTGACGCGACGCGGAAAAGGAAGAGATACCACGGCGAGATGGCATTCGCAGGCGGGCAGATACGCGGAATATTAAGAGATATAAAGGCAGCTGGTAGTTAACTTCAAATATTACCGGAACGCTCCGGCGGGAGTTCATTAAGGAAGTTGAGCCGTAAATGGTCTCCGAACCATCGGGCGCTAATAGTACGCGAAGTTGCCGGATAGCCGTCGGTCGGAGTTCCAACGCGATGGCCCGCGCGTGGTTTAACTTCGGTAATCGCACCGGCGGAGTTCGTTCGCCGTAGCTAAAATAGCTCGCCTCGTTGGAAAATAGCTCGGTGGTAGTGAACGGGAAGTATCAATAAAGAAAGAAATTTACAATGGGGGCGAGTGGGGGAATTTCGTGGTAATCGCGGCCGGGCGAAGAACTAGGTGTTTTCACGCGAGGAGAAAAGCTCGATGATCTACCTCGCGGCGGCGGTGGAAGGCGGTCGAGCAAACGTGTGCACACACACACACACACATACACACACGATGTGTGGCGCAGGTAGCCTCTCTCCGAGGCCGGGTTCGTGCAGGTGAGATTATCTAAATTTAAATCGCGCCGCGCGGCAGACCAGCGTGGAGGAGCATTGTTCGTAGCTGCGTTGCGGCTCGAGAGGACGCGCCGCCAGTTTTTCGAGTGGAGACTCGACTCGCGTGGGACACGGGAAGGAGAGGAAGGAGACGCTGAAGAGGCAAACGAGAGACACACGCGCGTGGAACAGAGACAGAGGAAGAGAGAGGAGGAGGATGAGGAGGAGGAGGTCGAAGACAAGCCGGACTAACACGGGGCACCCACAAGCTCGCTGCAAGACACACGAGGGTCGCCACACATCGCCCAGCACAAAAGGGCCCCCACGGTGCAGGTGCAGCTCTGCAGATCGGTGTATTCATTGGGCTTTTGCGACCCTCTCTACGCGCGTCGTCAAAAGGCGCGCGACGCTGCCTCTGATTGGGTGAAAACGAACGACACCTTAAGCCGCCCGGAACACACCGCCAGTCCTTTCGAACACAAGCGACGTGATTTTCTTCTCTCGCTTTCCTCCCCCGAGTTTCGCTCGGATCGCGTGAGAAAAGTGGATACAGGACGAGAAACAACTTTCACACCCTCTCCCGGCGAATCGTTGCAACGTTACTCTAACCCGGATCGTATATTTTTTTAAAGATAGAAAATAGAGAGTGGAATAAACCTTTCTTCTCCTGTTTTTTTACTCCTTTGCAGTTGAAATTGAATTTGGTACCAAACGATGCTTTGCGAAGAGACGTCAATCAATTTCTGCACATTAACGTTTCGCTGTAAAGTATCAAATCGAGCGATTTACATTATTCAAAACTTTCAACAAGCGATATCAATATCAATATCCATTATCAATATGTATTTCATTTTACTCGAGTGGAGACGATTGATCTTCGATCTGACAGAGGCGGAACGTATCTCTATGCAAAAGTACCCATTCCGATTCCAGGAAACGTCGGCGATGAACATACGTAGGAGTCGTCGCGAGGCTGATAATTGCGTTCAGGATGCAGGTGCAGCCGCGCAACGAAGACGTACGTCCCTACCCTTGATGGTACGTAACTTGTTAACGCTCGTCCGCGAGTGCGTCTTCCGATACGCCTTTGTACATTTGAACGTGGCAACAATCTTCCAGTCATTCCGCTAAGAAGCGAACAATCGCGAACGCATGGGACCCAGAGACGTTTGCTCTCTACCGGTATAATAAGACAAATCGCCCGCCATTATCTACATAACAACGATAACTGCGTAATGACGGTATCAACGCGAGACGTAGGCACAGCGAGCAGTTGCTCAGTAAACGTTTTCTGCGACTAATGTCCGACGAAGCGTGGCGCTTATTAAACGCGACAATTCGCGCAGTTGCGCGCTGTGACGCGATGCTTTTGAATTATACGATTCGGTTTATCCCGAACTTGGCAACTGCAATTACCCCGATGCAACAACGTGTCCCAACGTGGGACAACAATGTTGTTAATTTCCTTCCGGCTGCGCTGTGGAAACCAGTGTAACGTGAATTGTTTGCAACGCGTGTTCAGCTGCGCAACTCAAATTCACAGAAGCCCAACAACTCCGCAAGTCGAGGTTTAGCTTTGCAAGTCAAAGTTTGATCGCGACCCGATATGCGACAAGCGTGTGAATGTCTGTGCTTTGCAATAAAAATGATCCTTCCACCAAGTGGTAGAACCGCAACTAAACTACAACTATTTGTAAAGGAAGTCGGTGATGTATGAAATTCACATTGGAATTTACAAACGTAGAAGGAACGAGGGTGAAGGAAAGACGGAATAAACGTCGAATTGTATAATTGTACACGTTCTTTACATTTTATTGTCATTTACTTTTGTAAATGAGCAATCGATCTCCAGAAGCTGAATTTGTCTATCTTTGGGCGGCCGCGTCACTCTTGTTTGTTAAACTACTCTCTGAAAGCTCTCTGAAAACTCTCGCCGGTAGATTTCAGCTTCTTTATCTCTCTCTCTCTCTCTCTCTCTCTCGAAGCTCGTGTTTGCCGAGACTGTACACAAGTGAGAAGAGCAAACAGAGTTCGAGCAAAGGGACGTACGTCACGGCTCTCCGTTTCACCGTTCCCAGAACTCAACGACGCGATTTTCGAAAAAAAAAAAAACTACGCTCGCTCGCTCGCTCGCCGAACAAACATCTCGCGTGTCCCGTCATCCTCTGATCATCGCTCGTAAGAAGCACGTGCATTTTTATTCGCCGCGAATCACCGTGATCACGAAACTTCCTCATAATAGCTGGTGATTTGTGCCCGCTTGTGTAAAGCCGCTATTTGTTATGCGATCCGTTTTTGCCGGCTCCTCGTTAAACTTGGCTCGCGTTCCTGGTGCATGCGATGCGCCTCTACATCGTCCCTAGAGCGGGGGACGTACGAAAATCCTAGAAACCGGCCGACACGCGAACCAAGCCAGTCCGTGCCGTTCGAGCTCCCGCTCTTCCCGAAAGCGGGTTAATACACTCGGCGCACGAAACAACCCGGCCGAAATAATTGGGAGAAAGACCCATTAGCGATTTGGTTCATCGCAATGCGCCGAATATAGCCGGGCGATGCAACTCGGGCTTGCTAATTCAGGTACCGCGTATCCGCTAATTCGCCAACATATCCCGGCCGTTGTCGGATTCCGCCGCTCATACTTGAAAGAATTTTATTTAACAGTATTAATTATTTCTTAATTTAATAAATTAATTAAACTTAATTTTATTTAATAGTATTTAATATTTTTAATTTAATAAATTAATTAAATTTAATTTTATTTAATAGTATTTAATATTTTTTAATTTAATAAATTAATTAAATTTTATTTTATTTAATAATATTTAATATTTCTTACTTTAATAAATTAATTAAATTTAATTTTATTTAACAATATTTAATATTTGATAATAATTAATTTATTTGGAATATTATTTTTAAGAATTATATTTTTGTGTCAATTAGATATAAAATTAATTGCTGCTATTTCTTCAATTGTTCATATAGGGATTGTATTATATAAGAATAATATTAATAACAAAATGAAGACAATATGGGAGATATTTTATAATAATTGGACATGGATTTATTTCTTCTCGATTATTTTATTTAATTGAATTTTTAATCAAACTAAAGACGGCTAATTTTCGACGACTAATATTCTACGTTGCAACCGTGATCGAGGATGACGGAGAAAAAGAGTGTTCTTCCCTTCTTAGCATACGTATGGCAAATCGAAGGGAAGGGGAAAGAAGCGTGGATTTATCTTCTGGACTCAGTCACGTGATCGGGAAGAGAAGCCTTATATAAGGGCCAAGTGAATCTGTACCTAGCAAGTCACGAAGACGCGACCACCTTCATCGTGGATTCCCAAAACTAAGCTCTCTACCTTCAACATTTTATGAATTTTTACGTATATTTACATCTTTAAATTCCTTCAAATGGATGCACAAACGTCTCGTCGCGGTAACGAAATTTTGCAGAAAATTGCCAGACTCGAACGACAGTCTCGCGAACGAACGGAACAAGGCCCAGAGAAACGGCCGTTCGTCTGAGAATGACACGGCCAAATGGAAGAAAAGAAAGTGGGGCAATTGGAGTAGTACGAGGGATGGCGGCGGCGTTTACCTGTTGCTTCTCTCTGAAACGCGCCGGCCTGCAGCAGCCGGGGTGATTGCAGCAAAAGCGCGCAAAGCAAAAGCGCTTTGGTAAAAATGCAAAAATAATAGCCAGACGGGTCTGGAATAGCGTTCGATCGTAAAAAGACGGGACACAGTCGGCCGGGTCGGTCGACAAAAGCGAGACAAAAGGACGAGTCAGAGGAACCGTGATATCCTGGCGCCAGTCGTGGCTCCGAGTTCTCCTCTCTTCTGGGCGAACAAAACGAATATCTGGCAGGAGGGAGGGGAGGGCGAAGAGAAAGAGAAAGAGAAAGAGAGAGAGAGAGAGAGAGAGAGAGAGAGAGAGAGAGAGAGAGAGAGTCGATGAAACGGTTGCCCATGGCCGATGCAGCGGATATACACACTCGTGTGGGCGGGAATATGGGCCAACCGATCCGGCGAATTCACGAAGAGGACGCGTCAATTCAGCAAACCGCGTCGAATCGCGGACGACGTTAGAATATTTGGCCTCGAACGAAGACTCCTTTCTGATCAATGCCGAGTCAGAGCTAGTCTATCTCTGCTCTCTCTAACGAGCATTTTTCGTGGGCTGGACTCGGATTCCACGTAAAGGAATAACACTTGTACGTTGGAGAGGATTTATTCAACGTAATTGTGGTCAAGGATGTCTTGAGATCTTCCTGATGGAAAAAAACTGTTCTTTTTTTCTTAGAGCGGCTTTTTATAATTTGTCAATTGAAGCGTGAATGACCAACTACTGGAATAACTATGAGTAACTGTTCGTAGAGAACAGTTTCGGAGGTCACTGACTCACAATCAGTGTTAGCACTGAGCTAATATTATCAGGCCTAGTCATCCAACACTGGATAGAGGAAACTCTGCGGAATTTTGCTAAAACGGGAAAGTTCTCCAAACTGTGAAAGTACAGTCTAGAACTTGAATCCTATCCTCGCGATCGATTCGTCACAAAGCGCATCGCAGATTTCCAAGGAATGCGCAAAGTATGACGTAAGAAATAGAGAAGAGCCGCGACAACAGTGATTAATTGGAATAGCGGAGTGGCAATTAGATTCGTTACCAAGACTCGCGCATACTGCGTCGCGCGATAACAATCTAATTGATATTTACAGCTGACTCGGTGCCATTCAGGTATTTTTAGGCTGACGTCAAATCAGTGTAAAGTACGCTCGAGGAAGGCGATGGCAACGACCTCGCAAGGATGTGGGGTATCAAGCGGGACGAGAAAATCGAAGGACTCGATAGGGAGGAATCAACGTTCGTAAATATACCGCGCGTAATTCAGCTGTCGATCGGTTATTAAGAGACGTCGGTTGCAAGTTACGCTGTTATCTTCCCTGTAAGACAAGAAAATTTCACGCTGCTAATGCATGAATCACGAGATGTTAGATTAATTTAATTTAAAAGACAGGACAAGCCTGAATGTTGTTGAACGCATCCAACTAGACGGATTTATCGATAATTAAAGCGTAATCGAGCATCGATCATATATATATATATATATAGAGGCGGGAAGCGACAGACATTCGTTCATGCGAATCTTCCAAGTTGATGAACGCGATCCTTCGGAACCTGTTTCCCGTGAGAAACGTGTCTCGGTTTCGAAAAGTCGCTCGACAGTATCTCTACGCGACGATCGAGAGAGAACTTTTTCGAACGGCGTTGCTAATTAATTCGCGACTGCTTTTTTCTCTCCTATCCGTCTTGACCGCGTCGACGAAGAAACCAGGTCGAACATCCGCCGATCGACGTCCTCTTTCTTCCCCCCTTGACACACACCGCAGGAAACGTCAGCTCGCGTGATCCGTAGCCAGCTCGGATAAAACCATCCCTGACATCTGGAATTGAAATGCTCGTCCTTCCTCTTTCGACGCTGCGATTATCGAAGTTTTCTTCCCTCGGTTCGCTTCCGGGCGAATCGAATTGCTCCGAAATGGAAAAGTCACGAACGACGTTTCCCGTTTATCGTTGCGCGAGCTAGATTTCACGAAATTGGTGGATTTTCCCGATGCTTTTTTGAAAATATGAACTTGCGACGAGGAGAATATTGCTTCACAGATCATCACGGTCGTTCCGAAGGGTTTTAAGAAGAAATCACGATGAATGTCGAACAGATCGCAAATTTTATCACGATCGTGTCGTCGGCGCACGACAACGCGAGATTAAGGAGAACCGTTCGCGAAATATCCGCTACAAGCAGCCACCCGTCGGTTCCCCGACGATTTACCGCTCTTTATAGTTAGTCGACGAGGCGGGCCTTTATTGAGATGTCATCGGTTAACACAAAACGAGAGTAATGCGATTGGGCGAAGCTCGGTGGTCCTGGACCGGCAAAAAGTTGCCCCGTCTCCCTTACTTCGTGCAACTGTTATAAATAAGCCGCCCCCCTCCCTTCCCTCTCCTCGTTTATAGGCTGTGCTCGATAGCGAAACGCGGCTACAGGTATGTAAACGTCGCGGCTACCACGAAAGGGACGGCATGGTACTTTTGAATTAATTATTTGATGGTACCCCCTATGAATAATTCAACGCTAAACCCGTGGACCCGGCGTGCCTGTATGAGGAAAGGGCGCGAGGGTAGTGGAAAATGGGATTGCCTTTTGATTTATCGCGGGCCAGCGAAAGAGAGTGAAAAATCTTGGAAATTTCTCCGCTGGATTCATTCGTCTAGCTCGGAATCGAACCCGTGGGAAAGTGAAAATTTCAACGTCCCAGGGATGTTTGAATTGATGTTGCAGATAGACGCTACTCTAATTCGATCTCTTGCAAGCTGAATCGATCGGTACTACCTTTTAAAGTCTAAGCAAACGCAAATCATTACAAAACACACGAAACCTGCAATAATAGTCGATACTCGTTCAAAATGTCAAGTTTTACGTCGAAACAGTAGTAAAAGTCGGACGACCGACGATTATTTAGGCATTTAGGGACCGGTGTGACAACAGTTAACGTGTTAATATTATCGCGCAAATAGACCCTTTGCTAGGCACTCGAATGAAGAATAGAGTAGAATGGAAAGTTAGAAGCGCAATAAAGTTACGTTCTGTTAATCGATCGATCAAACGAAACGTGGTTTCGTAGAGCAAATCGCGCTTTCCGATTGTGAGTATCAGGGGTGCAAGACGAAAGCAAAACGTCAGGTAGGGTAATCGATCTCATACACGAGTCAGTTCCTGCGACGAACCGAGCGTGTCCGTAGCACATTAATTACTATTGCGACAGCCAGGGTTAAAGATCTATCTTTTACTAAGCATGAAGCTGAAACGAGCTCGCCACGCCTTCGTATCATTACTCACACGATGGCAACCTTCTGATCTGTACTTTTTCCTAAACGCACTCGACCTTTTCCAGTTTACGTGTCAGCAGAACACAGAGAGCAATTAGCCAATCTAAAATTCTACTTTACTATAAATTTTCTTAGTGTTGAAGTAAAAAGTTCAGACTCGTTAAGACTGTCGAAAGAAATTATGGCTTCTTCGAATAAATAAATATTCATAATTTTGTATTTTTACAGTATCGAAACTCGAATCGATCGCATTCAAGAATCAAAATCGGAGAAGTTTCATTTGTCCAAAAAACCAACATCTCTCATTTTAACAACTACGAGGATACAATTACTCGCGAGTCGCAAAAGTCACGGGAAAGCAGCGCGGATGAATTCGACTTGAATCGATTTCGAGAAACGGAGTTCCATGCCCTGGCGGGCTGTTCGCGAATTTCATTTAATTCACGTTGTCGCAAACACACGTTTCAGGTTACTTCGGCAAATACCTGAACAAGTACAACGGCTCGTACATACCGCCAGGCTGGCGAGAATGGGGCGGTCTCATAATGAATTCACGGTACTACAACTACAGCGTGAACATGAATGGGAAGAAGATAAAGCACGGCTTCGAGTACAGCAAGGACTATTATCCGGACCTGATAGCGAACGACAGCGTGGCTTTTCTACGCCAGAGTAAACACAATTTCGCCCGGAAGCCGGTGATGCTGGTCGCGAGTTTCCCGGCGCCGCACGGCCCGGAGGATTCAGCGCCGCAGTTCTCGCACCTCTTCTTCAACGTCACCACTCACCAGTAAGTACCGTGGAACTTCTGTCATTTCTATTTGCCTTCGTTACCGTCCCGGACCCGGTTGATATATCTGGGTCAGTTCGTTAGCCTCCCCCAGGATCAGAAATTTATTTGCCAATTACCAAAGATTTCGTTTCGAACCTCCGGTTCCAATCAACGCGACGGTATTCGCGAAAATTATTCGAATATTTACGGTGGAAAACTTTGATGTTCCCTATGAAAAAACAAATTTACGGTATAACGAATGCGCTGCGGATTTTTACGAAAGGATGAAACAATCGTTCCATTTGCCAAATATTACGAGAGCTATATTTTCTAGATCTATTTGTTTTTTTTTTTTTTTTCTTTTTTAATGAAAGTCGTACTTTGTAACATCTCGATATGTTGGAGTTGCGAATCGGAGCTTTAGAATCGTGAAATTCTTTGTTTTTTTGAAATTGAGAGCTACGTAAGTCACAGGTCACTGACTATGGATTATTTTGCACGTACATTCTCTTTACGGCTGTTTTCCACGGCAGGAATTGTCAGAGATCGCGATTTACCTTCTTTCCTCGAGATATCGCCCCAAGATTCTATCGCGTTAAGCTCGCAGAGATATACGATAACGATAATCCTTTCGACGCGTTAAATCGCCTGGAGAAACGTGTAGGTGGCGATTTACTATTTTCTATATGGAGATCTCAACATCGGATTACAGGATGACAAGCTGTACTATTAAGCACGGCTAGTGCGCACTTCTATCGACAATGATATTCGAGATCACGTGAGATTGTAATACTGAAACTTTATTAACGAGCGAGATAAATTTGTAACTAAAGGACTTTAAAACTGGTGCTCGTTTGTCGTGAATTTACGACTCGAAGTTTTGATTCTGTGTTACCGTACGATTGATTTTCTCGAACCGGAACGTAATATCAAGAAAGGTCTAATTTCACAACTGTTTGACACTTTCTCTTCCTAATTGTAAGTTACGAAGTCAAAGAGACCTTTTCAAATACTCGTGGTTTCTCTTCTTACAAAAAAAATCTATCATTCCTTTTAGGCTGACAAACATTCACAAGAGAAACACATTAACTTGAAAAAGAGCTTCACTTTTAAATTCGTCTTTCATCTTATGTTCTTCCTCGAGTATCGTGTTACACACACGTACGGACAGAATACACTTTACGGTACACAAATGGAGCAACGTTCATTATCACCAATGGCGTGAAAAAAACGAGTGCAGGCTTCGTTCTACATCGTGTCAACTACAACTTCCAATTCCTTCCGACGTGACGCGTTTCATTTTCATTCACGATGACGAACGGGTAACACGCGAGCGTACCATAGACGTCGACGCCACCATACACGCGCTTCCTGACAATGGGAGCTGTTTCCACGAAGAGCTCGTGCACGTGTGAGAGAGAAAGAGAGAAAGCGAGAGCCAACGTATTCGACGTCCGGCGTCGAAGTTTTCTCAAGCTGTTGACCATTCAGAGCTGTCGTCCTCCAACAGAAGGAGGATTCACGCGTGAAACGGGGCGATATTCGTAGCTGGTTCGTTCTGACGCGCGACATGAGAATGAGAAGTGGACGAAAACAAGGGACAACGGCGTTGAATTTGCAAATAGTGGACGATTGCAAACAGTGTGAAGACAGAAGAGAGAAAGAAAGGGAAAGAGAGAGAGAGAGAGAGAGAGAGAGAAAGACAGGAACCAAAGGCGAAAAAACGAGAGACACGGAGGCACTCTAGACTAGACAACCGGATAGATAACTGCAGCCACCGTGTCATCGTCGCGTGATGGAGTGCCCTAGACGGGGTGTGCAGTGTGTGCGCGCGATGAAAAGCACTAAAAACGTGCACCCCTCTTGGTAGTCTCGTCTCCCGCCCCTCTGGACAACGCCCCGTTATTGTACCTCCGCGATGCAGGTATTATATTCACCTGTCTCTGTTCCACCACGGAGAAAGAGAGAACGAGAGAAAAACAGACATATATAACGTTCGTCTCTGTCCTCCAGTCCCTCCTTCTTTTCATTCTCCTTCTTTCGTTTGGTCTCTCCTCTCCTTGTGTGTTGGCCGAACGCGCGAGCGTACCTGAGCGTACGAGAGCGAAAGAGAGAGAGAGAGAGAGAGAGAGAGAGAGAGAGAGAGAGAGAGAAACGCGTGACGTTTTCGCGAGGGATCTTTTGTGAACGGGGGACTACAGATTGCCTCATTGTACGGGAGTATTTTTGTTGGATCCGTGGTTCCCGTCGGGATCGATTCTAAAAAGGGATCTTCATTTTATTTCGTTCGACTTCACCGCCACGGGATATCCTTCGGTAAAACACGCAGACGGATATCGTCGTGCCTTTCTCTTCCACCGATTGTCTCCCCCGATATGTGCAAGAGTGTTCTCCCGGGAATTCGATCGAAGCTGTTACGACGAAAATACAGAAAAATGTCGTACTCGCCATCTATAGCGCGTATGTACGTACACGGGTTTCCTCTTGGTTACGCACGCGATGCGGTCGCCTCGTACGCTTAGACACGCGTCTCGTCTCTCTGCTACCCTTCGGGGAGGGGAAAAAGAGCAACGATACGACGGAGCGATTCGTTGTCGGGTTTCCAGGCACAATGCGCGCCGGATCGGAACGGGCGATTCTACTTCGGGCCGGAGCCACGCGCAATTTCGATACGAAACGATCGACTCGTCGTCTCGTTACACGTATGTACGTACGTACACACGTACCGTGCTCGAGCAATTAAAACATCGAAAAGGACAAACGTTTCGAACGGTTGGCTGGTCGGGACGCGAACGAACGTCCTGGCTGCTCGCATTGCACGCGAACAATTTACATGGATTGAAATTAAGCCTCGTAGATTTGCGTAACGCGGCACAGAGTTCTGCTTTATTCTAGTCTTTCGCGACAACCGTGGAATTCTAACCGTTCTACGGAACGGAAAATTGCCAATCCCGGTTTGGTTTCTTTTCCATGCCGTCGGAGGATCGACGAGTCGAGACGACTGGTCGTTGCTGAACGTGACGCAGTAAATAATAATTAAGCGCGATACAGCCGGGCACTGAAACGATTTAGAGAAGTTACGAGGGCGAAGCTGCTTGTTTAATTCCATAACCGATGGATTTTAATTCCACGCTCGTACATCACACGCCATTCTCTCGTCGCGTCGTTCAAAAGCCGATCGAGAGAAACGAGAACGAAACGAAGAGCGAGCGGTGGCGCAGCACGCGCAATTACGTGCTTTCACGACGCTTTTAACTCGATGCCCTTAAGCAGCCATTGGCCGAGTCGTTTCGCTCTCTGGCGAATTATATATTTCTTTTTCTCTCTCTCTCTCTCTCTCTCTCTTTTTATCTCGATCGAGGATGATTCGAGCGACAAGCAACGCGAAATCGGCTTTACGATTCGAGCAATTTTCCGATCGAGTATGAGTTTTTTTCTTTTTCTACGCCTCGAGCGACACTCCGCGCCGCTTGGCTCAAATTGTACATTTAATCCGACTCTTCTTCTTTATTTTTCATTTTGTGATAGATGTTGGAGACAGAGCAACCTATTTTTGCATAATGCGACTGTAAATTTTTTATCGAGTCTCTTTCGAATCGTCGTCAAGTACGAGAGGTTATATTCAACGTGACCAACGCGTAATTCTTCGCAGAAACTTGTAAATATTTTACAAGAAGGCATTTTTTATATTTAAATTATCCCATCGTCGTCTTCTTTGTATCTTCCCTACTATATATATATATATATATATATATATCTTCGTCGCATCTCCGTTTCCGTTCGTTCGTTTTATATTTTTAATTTGATCATCTTGGGTTGATTAAATTCCACTCGTACTATCGACTATCGGGATACTGTCAACAATGCCAACTGTTAGCTGAGTAGATACGAATGACCGTGGCGATTCGATCGTAAAGTGCGTTTCGCGATTTACATTTAACTTACGCGTGGCATTCTTCTCTATTTTATGCAACGTCTGACAAGTGGGACACCAGCGCGTATCGACCGAGGCGCGATTGAAATCGAGAGCGGTGCAGGGTGGCTTCCATCGGGAAACGGGAGAAAAAGAGGGAAATGCAATTTACTCGACGAGGAAACGAGCGTTTCCCATCGCGCGTCGTCAAACAAAGTCCAAAAGGAAATCTTAGCCAAGGTCCCCTCGAGGGCTTGATTAAATCAAGGAAGAGTATCGGTATTGAAACTTAATGAACGCCATTGGAGCTGCATTGGGATTATTCAGAGAAAAGAAAGAAACCTATCGAGTGTTTCTTGTCGTCGGTGCTTAAGCACTTACCTCGGATAAATATTATAAGAACGAGCCAGTCCATTAACAAAGAAAACGTCAACGACCCGAGGAAGAAAGCTGGTTTAATCGGAACGTCTACCCATTCGGAGGCGAATCAATCTTTCGAGGCTCTCCTCGTGCCAACGAGGTCAAGATAAACGAAACACGCCGCGTGACGTGTGCATTTTTCGAGGGGCCTAGCCTAACTGGATGCAATCTAAATCCAGAGCTAACAAGAGCAAAGCATCCTGGTCGACGTCGAAACGTTTCATGGAAAAGAGAGACGCGTTAATCTCAATGAGATTTCGATACTTTACTTGAAGACCAATCGATGACCAACGAAAAGTAAACTCAAACAGAATGTTATATTATCAGCTGCAATTATAATTCAACAGTGCGTATATGTATTACTTTCTTCCGGAAAGTTTATTTTGTCACTTATTTCATTTTACGTAATACCTTATTGCTCGCTTAGTACTAGTCACAGTTATTCTAACCACTTTCTAAACAAAATTGCACGACACTTTCTCGTTCCTTCATTAATATATGAAAAAAATGTAATAGTATTATAGAGATTGAATATAAGGTAATATTTATTTAATAATAATGCTGATGATTAAACAAGGTAATGAGTACAAATTAATAACTAACATATTCGGTCACCACTCGAATAAACTTTCTTTCTTTTTTACAACTCAATTTTCATTTCACAATTAAATCAATGCTGTTTCTGACTCGCAATCTACTACATTCATACTTTTCCTCTTTCACGCTACAGACCATCTAGTATAACTAAACGAA
Source organism: Frieseomelitta varia (assembly GCF_011392965.1). Lineage (NCBI taxonomy): Eukaryota > Metazoa > Arthropoda > Insecta > Hymenoptera > Apidae > Frieseomelitta > Frieseomelitta varia. The sequence goes on along the minus strand of NW_025110294.1, from coordinate 363,221 downwards.
CTACAGCTACAATAATGACTTGAACCTACGATACTACAGTATATAACAAATTTAACCTCTTGCGCTGGAATGACGTGCCACGCACGTCGAGAACTTTTTGTTCCAAAATTGTAATACTGTCTCAGCTTTAAGTATATTAAAGTAAAACAAAGTAGGCAAACCAAATAATAAATTTATTACTTCTAAATAATTTCTATCCAGTGATATCGTACCGACGAGTTCAAGAGAAAAAGAAAGCGGACGAATTATTGTATACGTATTTGGTCACTCGTTATGGTCCGCAATCGGTCGCCAGCGCAAGTGGTTAATTACTCCGTACAAAGTTCAAGATTTTAAGATGCTGCAAGTCGAAGAACCCTAGCCTAGACTTCCAATGGGGCAAACTAGAGGATCAACTGGTGCGTCTGTTAGTTTCCACGTGGTTCATGACGTTCACCGCCGATTAACGTGGCCAATTTATTCCGATCTGACCGCGGCGTCCGTGTTAATGGCCCCCATGCCATTTTAGGGATCGTGCGGTACACGCGCGGACACGCGACCCGAGGAGCAGCGTTATCGCGCGTTTACGGGACCCGGTTTATATTTTGACAGCGTCCTTTCACCGTAGCTAAACCCGTGGGCGCGGGAACGGAGTTTATCAGAGATTTAGCCTGCATTAAGAGCGGTCGTGTCGCGGAACAGCAACTTGGTTCGCCGCGGGCTCTGTTTTAATTCCAGCGGAACGCGCCCCAACCTCCGGTTAATATCACCGCCGATCAGATAATCGAAATTTATCGTCCGAGTAATTAGCCGAAGAAATTTATGCGACGATTAATACCTACGGCCATGGATTAATACCTCGGCCTGCCTTTTCAGGGTGGAAAAATTTCATGCCGTATAAAATCCATCTCGGATTCGTTTCGGGTACTTTTGATCGGGCGATAGAAATTCGTCATGGGTGAAAGCCTCGGTTAATTATCGTTTCACGTGACCCAACGGGCAATAATTTCGTTACTTTCGACTTGTGTAAAGCGTAGATCGCGCGACCGCGAGATCTAATGGTATTGGAATTGATTAACGAGGCGTGGGTAAACACGTGGCGACGCAGCATCGATCGCGAATGGAGAGACACGAAAGAAAGAGATTGCAACGAGCTGCTCGGTCGTGTCCAGGCTCTTTGGCCGAAGGATAAACGAGAAAACGGAAAAATCAAACGGACAGAGATAGATGGGGTCGTTTCGATGGCGTCTTAGATCGGTTAATAGCGTATCAACGTGAAATATGTCAATCGAAACGATGGCTGGCCGAACCGAATGCGGTACGGTTTGTTATTTGTACGAGTCAATTCGTGGCTGGTGCATTCGCAACGTCTCGACAATCGATCCCTTGTGATCCGACGCGTGTGCTTCGTTCTTTCTATCGACAACCGATTTGAAAGAATAAAGGGGAAAGCGAACTCTTCAATGGAGACTATTATCAAACGAGTGCTCGTTTTCCTTTCCTCTCTTTGCCACTTTTTGCTGCTCGACAACCATGGGCGATAAATATCGCCTTAAATATCGATTGCTTCCGATACGCCCTTGTATATCCTTGTCACTTGTCCACTCTGAAAGCGAGTATCTGCCCCCCCCCCTATCCCTCCCCTCTTGTCCTTCCCTACGTTGATCTTCATATCGAAGAAAAGATACTTTATGGCCGATCGTAAATCGTCAGCTGGTAATATCTGAGATATTGGACGTTGATAATTTCGCGATTGAAATCCCGAACAATGAAAGGCCGAGTAAAGATTTGGCTTAATACCCGCGAAGAGTTACGGTTGCCTAGGGGGCGGAAGAAAAGAAGTCTCGATATTGATTCTGCGAGGTTCAAATTCCATTGTGATGTATGCAAACAACGAAACGTTGCGGCTATTCAACGCGGGTTCAGACAGTGAAAGCGACGATCCGCGAAACACCGAGAACTATTGGGTGCCTGTGCGATACCCACTTTCCCCATTATTCATCGCTTTTGAAAGAAACGTTCTCAACCGAAACGGACGTTGCAGCCTCGAAATTAACCAAGTGTTAACCACGAGTGCGTGAAAAACCACGAGAGCGCAAATACGAAACAATTCCGCGCTATGTATGTCGCTACGTAACCCAAGAATTCAGGAGTTCAATTTTCAACTTCAGACCTTCAATTCAGGAGTTCAACGATTTGAAAAACTTTAGAGAATGCCTGGAACGTTAGAGATTTAAAAGGTGAAAAGTTTTAAAAACGAAGATCCAAAGGCTTGTAAGATGTTGGAAATTCAACGATTTGAAAGGATTTCGAGACACGAAAATTTTAGAAATCGAGAACAGACTTTACTTAGTTATCACCTTATAATTTTTCACTCAGTCTCATACGTCATTTCATTTAAAACGTTTAGAATTGTATCACTTTTTGTACTAATGGGTATTTATATGAATAAATAAATAAACAAATGACAATCGTGGTAATCGAATGATTCTGAAAATTCGAAAAATTCGGAGAGAAGCGGCTGGCTTCAAACAAAGTAAAAGCTCGCGAGGAGGAGCCACGGGAGATCGCACGAGGAAGAAATCGATTGTCCCCGGTTAGACTTAGGTTAGACCTACGCGGTCTATAATTACACGGAGGAGAGACGGTTGATTAGCGTTCCAGCGCGTGCAACAACAGCTCGCTCGCTTTTCAACAAGCGGTATGCGCACATGGGAGGAGATGCACGCACGGAGACAAAACGCGCGCGCGGATTTCAGGGATGTGTACACTGCGCGTTCGCGTCGTCTCGGTCGCGCGAGCGTTAAGATGGTGCGGGGGCACGTGGCTGGGTGCAAATATAATCGTCGAGTGTCTCGCGGGGAAGTTAAGTGGCCGTGGCGAGCCGGTGCACGCAGAATAGGCTGCAATTAAGGAGCCCAGACGAAATATATACGCGGACGGTAGACTGTGGACGAAAGAGGATGGAAGGGGTGATGCACTGTAACCAGAGAATGACGGACGACGATATTCTACGTTCGGCAGCGACCGTCGGATTGCCAGTTTTCTTTCGAATTCTCGTATAAAGACTCGGCATTCGCTTGCTTTGCCTCTCTCTCTCCCGCCCACTTGCAGCTACGTTTGTGCAAACGAAATGAAAACACGACGAAATCAACGCGAACGCTCGCCTTCTTTAATTCCTTAAAGTGGACTTTCAATTTTAACTCAATAGTTGGAGCCGATGCACATTGTTCGCAGACAATAGAATTTATTAGCCTAAAATTAAATGGACAAGTGGTTCTGAAACGGGTATATTCCAATTGCCGCTAGATTCATCGAGTTCTCCTTTCCACAAAATCGTACGTTCGCTGAGTGAAAAAAGAATTTTCTCAGCTTGCTCGAACGTTTTCTTAGAATTTCGTTTCGAAGGGGGCGTTTCTAACCGGATTTATCGCTAGCAGCCGTCGGATTTCCCATTGGAGCGTTGATTCAATGAGAACGGTGGTCGCGCGTTGGTACTGCGATGATCGCGTTAGTCGGATGTTCCTCGCGTTCGTTTTTCCGGGGAAATTCAGCAACACGGTCTCGCCGGAAGCGAAACGAGATTCCTCGGGATTCCACGTTACAGGTACGATCGCGCACGCGAAACGCTCGTTCTCATGCCACCGTCGACATGCATTCTCTCTCTCCCTCTCCCTTCGGTGAGGTCTCAATTTCATTTCACGGAAATTAATTCGAAATCAGGGGATGGAGTCGTGGAATTCGATTAAACGTCCTACCTTTTAATAAAATTCTCTCGAACATTCAACGACGCACGATAAGTATATATCAGGTGGACTGGAGACAGCAAAGTTACGACACGTCGAATTTCTCGCTACCCCTCTGAACTATCATAATTCTCTGTGAAATCCCGAACCGGCCCGGGTAAACCTGTTCTCTCGCGCGTTTCGCACGATGCGGCCCGCAAGGTAAGACAAAGATCCACGCAGCGACCACGTTGGAGCCGAGCGTTGGTTCCTGAAGGACGTGGAGGAAGGTGAAGGGCCAATTACCCATAATTTCGTGTCTCGTGTAATTGGTGGAGAGAGAGAGAGATAGAGAGAGAGAGAGAGAGCTAGATGGAAATAGGAAGGGAGAAAGGAGAAGAGAGAGGATACAGTGTTTCGAGGGGTCCATCGCCGTTTCACCTACTCTCGTTGCATCAAACTCTCGAGTCGGGATACTCGAGATTAATTCAATTTCGCCTAGCCAGTTCGGATTCTGCGGACTAACGTGCTCGAATAGTTACAGCAGCCGAGACTCGAGGTCGCTTAATCGGCTAACCGGGGGATTCGTCGAGAGTCTGTGCTCGAAGCCAAACGAGTAGCTCATAGTCCTTTGAGCGGGTCCTCTGCATCCACGATACCAAGAAGAATACTTTTCCGTTTCAGCACGCCGGCTTACGACTACGCTCCGAATCCTGACAAACAGTGGATCCTGCAGGTGACGCAGAAAATGCAGCCGATTCACAAGCAGTTCACGGACCTACTGATGACCAAGAGGCTGCAAACGTTGCAGAGCGTCGACTACGCGGTGGACAGGGTACGGTCTGATTCATAAACGCGTCCCCCCGGACACAATTGAGACCTCTTGTCACGGAACTCCGTCAAGAGAACTCCGCTCATTCATTTATTTCTCAAGCGACCGTTTGTTAACAGATTTACCAAGAACTGAAAGACCTGGGCGAGCTGGACAACACGTACATCATCTACACGTCCGACCACGGCTACCATTTGGGACAGTTTGGCCTGATCAAAGGGAAGAGCTTCCCGTTTGAGTTTGACGTCAGGGTGCCGTTCTTGATCCGAGGTCCTGGAATCGAACCTGGCACCATGTAAGCACACGGTTCGACGATTATTTTGATTCCACGTAGGCCGGGGCCCCGTGTCCGTGAGTTTCACGAACTCGTCGGCCAGCGTATCTTCGTAGGTAGTTATAAGTAGGACAAATAAATGAGCCGTCATGAGCGTCGGTCGAGCGCGCGAAGAGAGGAGGCGTGAAGTTGTAAATCACGCCAGTCGCACGGAGACTGGTGGCTACATTTGGATAAATTGATTCGCCGGTAGAGAAAGATTTACAGTTGCAAACCTCGTGCACTGAATTGTTCGAACGGTTCTGAACTTCGGCCCATTCTAAACTTTTCGTTTGCTACTTGCGCTACTTGCAACCTATCCTCCGAGATCATTGTCTCGCGACAATGTTGCACACGACTGATCGAACATTTACAGTCGGAACGATAATCTCGTAAATTGTCGCGTGATCGCGTTTCACGCTCTTAAACCGGCGCGTTCGTGGTCGTCGAGATTGCGCTTCGCAATAAATAGAACACCGGCAGTGAGTATAAGTGGCCGTTGTCTGGTCGTCTTCTGGAATTACGGCTGCACACAGCAACCTCGAAAACGATCAATTATACGAGCAGCCCGTGCGCGGAGAGGAAAAAGACAGTACGCTAACTGACGAGACAGCCCGCCGTTTTCGCGTTGCCAAACTACCGTGTGAACGCGAACCCACGGCCATTCGCGTATAAATTGAAGTAGAACCGCGTCTGTTATAAACATCGCCACGTTAGATTAATGCCGCGACGTGGCGCGAGCCCGCTTCCGCGTGCAATCCCTTCTGGATTTAATAAACGGCGCCTGGTTTCTGCCACCAGGCGGACGGAGGTTACCGTGGTTCATTCGAAAAACGCAACCGTGTCGCGAGGAAGACTGTTATTTTCTTTTGACTGGAAGTTTACCGTACCGAGGTGGCACGTATTTAATTTCTTCGCGGTACAACGCGAGAGAGATTCGGGAGAATATACGCAGTTACTATAATTTAATAAATGTTTTAAACCTACCCTACGATTCTTGAGTTTTACACGTTTTAGAAACTCGAGAGATTTTCCAAAGAAAACAATTTCTTTTTTTTTTTTATTTTTTCTTGACAAAAGTGTCCGCTTCGATCGAAAAACAAAATCATAAAAATAGAAAAATTCATCGCAAGGTAATTATTTCGTATCTGATGCCAAAAGTGTAAATAATTTTCTGAATTCTTCGACGCTTTATTACGCTGTCAACCCTTTCGCGACGACGGAACTAACTATCAATACACCATTAACGAAAGGATCGTCGTGTCATTAGTGCACACTGTATACATTGAGAGTGTTTCGCGTTTTTGGAGCTCTCAGTGTGTTCGTGTAAAATCTTGGAGGATTTCGTTGGAACAGCAGACTTAAGGACGTATTGGACAAAGGGAATGTTGTTGAGGCCTTGTTCTGTATTTTAAAGTAAATCCAGTAATAAATCTTCACTTTGAGTTGATCTTAGTGGATGTCGGATATAATTGGCGTTAGTCGCGATAGGGTTAAAGAGTCAATGCTGAAATTTGTCTCGATAGAGCGAACATATTATAACATATTGTTGTTGTAGTTTTTTTCTATCAGTTGTTTGCTTGAGCATCGTTACGATACTCCAACTTTTACTACTAGTGGTCTGCGCCAACTTTCAAACGATATTTGTTTGGGACGCAAATACGCCTCGGTAAAAAATGTAGGATACAACGGCACGAAGAGAGGGTGAGTCAATCGGGTTATATAATGTTCCTGAGCTCTAAATACGTTCGAGCTCGATAGGAAAACATCGTAGATCGAACTCAATAGAGGAAAATCGTAGATCCATAATGCGATAAGGGGAGATGAAAAGAACGGAATTTCGCGGGGCAAAATATCAGAATATTCGCAAGCACTTTGCCGAGCCGGTATTTACCCCGGGGAGGTTCAGCTGCGATATTGAATTACAATAAAGCATCTATATGACGTTGCAGAGTAGACGACATAGTTTTGAACATCGACTTGGCGCCGACGTTCCTGGATATAGCCGGCGTCGAGACGCCGCCGCAGATGGACGGTCGTTCTTTCAAGAAACTTTTTCAGAAGTGAGTACACTGCCAATTTTTTCGCTATATATATATATATATATACATCGTGCAGCACCAGCTAAATTCCACCGTTGAAAGAAAATTACCTACCGATTCGGATTCGACCGAAAGACAAAACTGACGGGACGAACTGTCGACGAAGAAAATCCACACCTTTGAGATCTCGTCAGAGGAATCGCGTGTTGCAGCAAACACGGGAGAAGATCGAAGTTCAAGTGGCCGGATACGTTTCTGATCGAATCTTCCGGTCGACGAGAAACTCCGGAATCGATCGCGGAATCAAAGGCACGGGAGGCCAGAAAGCAGAACCAAACGTTGGCCAGACAGCACTGGAACGCCACGCCGGAAGATGAAGAGGACAACGTTGCCGATCCAGACGCGGAACACGAGTCGGAGCATCGGTTTCTGGAGAACGATACAGGCAGCGATCAAGACATCTCCGAGGACGATGATTTCGAGGACTCGATCATCGACGAATCAAGTAAGATATCTCTCTATGGTCGATTGTTATCAAATCGTAATTCGTGCTCTTTATGTAGCCTTTGCCTATTTGGGACGCGGTTTCCCCTGCAGGAAGGCGTAACACTTTGCGCTGACCTTTTCGCGGCAATAAAATTGCTCTCCGCTTTGGAGAGCTGCAATCTCGCATTATGATCCGATCCCTCAATGAATAAATCACTCAAAGCCGTGAATTTACACGAACAGTCGACGATGAAATCGTCGAGCGAAGCGTAGCCGTAGTTTGGTTGATCTTCGGATCGCTCGGATAAAAGTAGAAGAAGTCAAAGAAAAATTGTCGTCCCGTTTTCTCTCGCGTCTCGCGAGATCGATCTTTGGCCGATTTAATTATATCTTCGACGGAAGTAATTACCCGAGCGGCTTCAGATTCCTCGGCATTCCTCGAGGCTGCCATCGGTTACGGATTTTCTTCGCAGCGTAAACTTTTAATTAGTTTCGATAGCCGCTGTATCTCGCGACGCGGAAAGAAAAACTTCCTCCTCTCTAGCTATGTCCAGGGATTCGAGGTAATTAAAGCTCGCGGTTAACTCGCACGAATTCTTATTCATCCGGTTTGGTTTATCACCGTTGAAAAGAGACACGAATCGTTTCGCATTTGAATATAAATCTTGTCGAAGTTCCTCCAATCGGGATCCACACAGCGATCAAACTTTAATCCCATTTTATTGCCCCGTGCACATCCGTATCCTTCTACCCCGTAGTAGTATCTCCTCCTGTCGCTGTGGAACCGGAATCCTGCAGTTGTAACTACGAAGAACGGCCCCCCGGGAAATGAATATTCTTCGAGGAACACGATTTCAAGAAAACGGCGGCGAATAACCGTAAAATGATGATCTCCGGCTTTCAGACTCCGATCCGCACCTGGATAATAGAGTTCATCCTGTACATTCGTCCTTCTCGTCGAAGCACGAACGGTTGGCCATCGAGTGCTCGCGACCGGAAGTCCAGACGAATTGTATTCCAGGTCAAAAGTGGCGCTGCGAGAGGGACGGCCACCGATGGAGGAGGCACAAGTGCAAATACGCCGCGCCTCCGCCGCGGGTATCGAAGAAATGCGCCTGTTTCACCCCGAACGGAGTCGTTTATACCAGATTGGAGTCCAACGATTATCTCGATGGACACCGATACGGCTTTGGCAGGGACAGAATACCACGGACATATACGGACATATACACGGACATGGCCAGATATTTTGCTAGACGAGGTACTCCGCGAGTTTTACTCGATTTATCAATCAGTAGGCTGTGCGATATATTTTTTATGCAATATCATATATTTGATACTTTTGATACTCAGAGATCGAAACATTATTAAATAGCAAAAAAAGAAAAGAAAAAAGAGAAAAAAATAAATAAGTACCACATGTCTATTACGATGAACATATAATATATATGTAAACTACGATCAATTTTTAAATCATTATTCAATATTTCTCAATTTTCATAGATCCATAAAACAGAGTAGTTGAAGTTAATTCTAGTTATTCTCTTTTCATTTGCAAAATACACAAAAAGTCGGCAATGATTCAATGAATCTTCGTGGCTTATCGTCAGGAATAATTTCCACTTGTTGAAAGATTAATAGAAGGATGGTTCGTAGAGACTAATAATTTCTAGCCAGAGAGAGGAGATGATCATTCAGGATTTTTCGTCTCAGGCAAACGAGACGTGTCAGACGCCGCCGACGAAGATGCTAGCCAAGATACCGACGAATACGATGACGACTATAATGACGGTGACCGGGACCGGCGAGCCATCGACGAGGAGGATGACGAGGATTTCTTCCAGGAATTAAACAGCCTCGCGGAGGACGTCAAGAGGGAATACGTAAACTTGATCTTTAAGTACGTAAGTCTTAGAAAGTCGTTGATGATTCGTTGGATAAGACGCGAAAGCGTTTCACGGTGATGGATGCCCTTTCAGGAATAGATTTGATAACCGGACGTTGGAAGATGAGTCTCTCGTGTTCGATAATTTAAATGAATCCGAATACTCGATCGAAGACTTTGATCCTAGCTTGGATAAAGTGGTGAAAGGCCGACTGAACGTCGAGGACGTGGTGAAAAGGCATAGAAGGATACGGAGAAACGTTGCGAAGAAAGATCCTGTTGAACATGTGACCAAGATCATGGAGAGTATCGAAGAAGAATTAGATGATTTGAAGGTACTCTCTTCTGACGTAACAATTTTTTATCAGAATCTGATATGACTTCTTGCCTTTACATTTAGGCGACCCAAGCACGCCAGTCCGAATCGAAAAGAACGTTTCCACCGAAATGCTCGGTTCTTCCGCAAGGGGGAGTAAACTGTTCAGAAACCGTATACCAAGATCCGAACGAGTGGCGAATTTCGAGGCGGGAAATTGAACAACAGATCAAAGAAATGAGGACGCAGTTGGAAACCTTGAAAGTAAAAAGATGAAAGTTTCATTTGATAGAAAAGATAACGTGATATTCGTCGTTTCAGGACATTCGTCGACATTTGATGACCAAGCGACCCCAAGTTATACGAGACCAAGAAGATGGAGGAGCAAAGAACACAGAGGAAATACATAAATCGCATCATCACCCTTCGAAGAACCACGCGAATCGTCATCACAAGAAGCATGATCACGCAACTACGCTTAATCCTGTTGTAACGACTATTCTTTCCACCGTGAAGCACAATCAAGTGACGGAAGACAGAACTACGTCTACAGATACTATGGAAAAATTTGGATTTAACGTTACAGCAGCAGAAACTACCAATACCGATACGATTAGCACGACCGAGCCAACTTCGACCACGTTATCGACGACTTTCAAACCAAAGAAGACGCCTCGTCGTCAAAAGATAAAGGAATCTATTAACAACAGGACGGAAGTTGAGGATGATAAATCCCAAAGACGCAGAAAGATTCACCATCATCGAAGGAACAATACGTTGTTCACGAACAGCGTACATGATGAGATTCCAATTGTGAATGTTAGCGAAACAATCGAGACGACTGTGACTACGCAGAGCACGACACCGAGGCACCATTATCGTCAAACCAAGTACACGACTGTTCCTACCACGACGACGAAAGAAACTACGATTCAAAGGGAGACTTCTGGCAGTGCAGGAATCACGAATGACTTTACCAAAGAAATCACGATAGGAACAGACGCACAAACCGTACTATCGACAGGGTCTGAGACAGGGTTCACTTTTGATGAATCGACAGAGCAACAAAGAACGACTTCGGTGTTCTCCAGGACGAATACCGAAACTCGTTCTAGAACTACATTCCCGTCCACGACTGTAGCTACAACGCCCATGACCACGTTAGTTACAACATCTTCGACTAGAAGGTTTCCAAAGATACAGAAAAATCGAACGACTAATCTAGGACCTTCCAGGATCGACGTTACCATCTTGGAGTCCCCCGATAGGAGGAACAAGCAAGGTTAGCGACTTGAGAAAGTATTTGCATACTTGCTGTAAGGCATTTTTATGAATATTCTATTTTGTTCCTTGAAATTTTATTACCGATTCAACAAACTTTTAGATTCATTTTAAATTATGTTAATATAACCATAATTATGAAATCTCAAAGTAACAAGAAGTGACTGTATGAACGTTTCATTGGATTCCGCTTTAACTTGAATTTAATCGAATCTATTCCTTTTATAACAGACATCATAGACATAGCAAATAACAATCGTCGACTACCACCGATGCTGAACAATCCTTTGGAATCTCGTCACAAATGCTACTGCGAGCCTGATTCTTACTCGAAGAAGGATGAAAAGGAGATTGCTCGGGAGGAAAGGAGAAGGTTAAAGGAAGAACGTTTGAAAAAGAAGGAGAGGAAGCTGAGAAAGAAGGCTAAACTCGAGAAGGAGTGTTTAACAGAGAAAATGAATTGTTTCGAACACGACAACGACCATTGGCGCACAGCTCCTTTATGGAACGCGGGTCCATTCTGTTTTTGCATGAATGCTAATAATAATACGTATTCGTGCATTCGTACCATTAACGCGACACACAATTTCCTTTACTGCGAATTTACTACCGGTTTGGTTACTTTTTATAACCTAAGGATCGGTAAGTAAGTCTAGTAAATCGAGTCTCCTAAAGGAAATGGGTTTCAGTTATTGGACTTTTATTTCTTTTATGATTAGATCCGTTCGAACAGTGGAACAGGATTTCGTCTTTAACGTCCTCAGAACGTTCCTATCTTCACGATCAGTTGGAACATTTGAAGGGTTGCAAAGGAACGAGAGATTGTACGGTTGGAAGCGCGAGAGAAGCGTTGCCGCAACCGCAGCAGCATCAGAGGTTCATTTCAAAGAGAAAATATGCGAATTCATTCGGTATGTTGCACTGATAATATGTAACAAGAGTGAGGAATTTGCCCACATTAACTCTTTGATGTATATTTCCGTAGAAGATATGTTCATACCATCGACTTTACAAATTATTCGAGAAAGCGAACTCAGTAGTCCGCCGAATAAGAGACGAAAAAAATTGCAAAAGTAAGTAATCTTTACTTTTAACGGAAAGCTCGACTCGTCTGTTAAGCGTGTGCTGAACTATTGCTTTTTAATTAAGCAGCGTTTGGAATAGACGAAGCAGAAGTTGGCAAAGTAGCTGGAGGCATCATCAAGACACTGTGAATTATCGCCGACACAGACACCAGTACTGATGGTTCGTTTGTTTCTCTCTGAACAAATCGTCGAAGGATGCATGACAGCATTGCCTTAGATGTATATTAATTTCGCGATGCATTTAATAACGTAATTTATTTAGTGATATTTAATTGAGACGTGATATTTAAGAATGTTCGAATTTTATTAATTAGACTCGCGCTACTCGACACGAGTATACCGTGTGTATTTTTAACGTTATACCTTCCACGGCAAAATTATTGCGACTGATCGCACGCGTATAAGCGTGCACCATATAATCTCGCGGTTCGCGCGCGTTAAACAATCGGGAACGATCTAAACGATCCTTTTTTTACTTAATAGCCGATATTTTTTATAATAATTTATTTACTATTACTCATCTCTTAATTATCTCGAATGAAACGATACTTGCCTAACGAGATTTAGAGCGATTCTAAAATCTTTGATTATCCGAAAATAGTGACACGATACTTCTTTGCGAAGTGAATAACCGACATCAGTAACTTTACAGACAATAGATTGTCTATGTAAAAAAAAAGAAGAAAAAAAAAAGAGAATGATCTGAGAGTTCGTTTATCGCGTTAGAGAGCTATTTCAAACTTGAATTCTACGTGACTGCGAACTGAAACGCACAACGAAAAGAACAAAACGCAATGTAAAAGTCGTCCTGCCAAAAGTCTTATGCCTTTCCTTACGAAAATTTATATACACCGGTACCATTGTGAAATGTTCGTTCTATTAAAACTGCCATTCATTTAATTTTTTCCTATTGCCTTCAAACAATGACATTGCAGAACAAATTGGCTCTGCTACACAATGTCTTACAATCATTTTAACCAATCGTTATTAGGATGTTCAAGTAGAGACAGGAAAGAGAGGTAATTCAAGTCACGATATTAAGACTGTATGAGTTTCAATGAAATTAAAAAAAGATACAACTTTTGGCATCATTTATTCTATACAATTTCTTGTCTTTCTAGAAACAATATGGGAATTTTGTGATTACTACACCCAACAATCTCTGTTATAAAAAAAAAAAAAAAAATTGAATGCTGATGGATGCATATGCTATAAGTATACAAGTAAAAAGTGAAATTTATTTAATAATTCACTTATACATTTGCTTCAACAGTTACAAAACACTTTTTAGACAATATTTGCTCTTTTATAATATGAAATAGTTGAAATATTATATAATAATGTGTCACTATACAACAGCTAGACAATTGTCTCCATTAGCATTTTATTTTTTTTTTTTACAATTGTATGTCTGTGTTATGTACTAGATTCTCAGTTAGTGTCCTGAGAATATCTTCAAGATTTTGAAGTTAAAGCAATGTATTTAAATCATGTGAAATAAATAAATAAATACTGTCCAAATTCCAATTGGTATACCATTTACTTAAAAAGGTCAATGAATTTTTAAATAATAAAAAAGGATTAAACAATAAAAATAAATTATATTGGAAAGATATTTTAAACATATTTCTTTTATATTTCTTTACTTCTTTTTTAAAATAAGAAAAATATGAAGAATTTAAAAATCAATAGTAATATCAAAATCTTCATTATCATCAAATATGTTTTTTGTACTTTTAATTTCATTGACATTTTTGCTATGGAAATCATTGCTTTTATTATCGCTATCTGATACATTATCTATTTCCTCTGATACAAAATTATCATGTTCTTGCTCATTGTGATAAATTAAATCTTGTTTAAAATCATTCTCATAAGAAACATCGTTATCTATATTTGTGTGTTCATTTTGTGGCCACTTACATATTGTATCGTTATCACAATATTCTGAATATTCTAGATGATCAGTTTCTATTTGACTGTTATCTTTACTACTTGAAGCTTTGAAAATATTAGATTCTATCTCCTCTGATTTATCTAAATACTTTGTCCATTTATTTTCAACGTTTACATTAGACTTTGGTTGCTCAGTATAGTTATCATTATCATTGGAATAGTTATCATGATTACTGTTCCTATTAAAGGACACATTTTCCTGATTCTCATGTTCTTTCATAAGATTTAACTTTTGAACAACAATTCGGCAATCTTTACCTGAGCCTTTAAAATAAGCCTAAAAATTGCCATTATCTACTACCATTTTCTATATTCGTAACATCTATCATTTTGAGATATGTTTTGAAATATTGAAACTTAACATCTTTTTATTATAAAATTAACTGACCTGTTTGAATGTCTGCTTGAAATTACATATTTTGCATTGCCATTTCTTTGCTTTCTTGACTATGTGAACCTATAATTTATACAAATCAGATATGTTATAGCAATTGATAATGAACTACAATGCATATGACAATTACTTGATATGTTTTACATGAATAACAGCGTAAAATATTCATTTCCTGCGACATGATGCTAATTGGCAACACTTTCTAATGCTAAAACTATCACAATTTAAAAAAATAATACTTTTAGATTATTTTAAACTTCGAATCACTTTTACGCTTAACACAGCAGTCTGGCCAATATGGCGGCATCGAATTTTGGCGGGAAACTACGATGGAACTGTAAGTTGCTTAATTACCGGTACTTCCGGTTAGATTACTTCCGGTAAATCGAGTGTATTTGATTTTGATCGGCGCATCTAAATAGAAATTTTATTTAAATATAAGCATTAAAGAAAGAAATGGAAAAGTTCAAGACTACGTCTAGATACTGGTAAGAATTCTCTTAAAATATTTCTAGCAAGTTAAAGTTATTTCTTATGATAGCGGGTTGCAAATAATCACGTCAAAGAAATCAGTACACATCAACAGTTATATTTTATTACATTTTATTTACGCACACTTTTTAAAAATATCCATCAAAAATAATTTAACGAATAATAAAATATACTCAAAGTCTATTTACAATTAATTTCATTAATAATAAAATATTCATTCAAAGTCTATTTTACAATTGGGTAAAGCCTTGACAAGTTCATCATGAGCAACACTATCCGTAATGGCTGGTAATCCTTTGATTTTTAACTGTTTTAAATTTCTAAAACATTAAAATATTATTATTCATTCTTATTAAATATGTTCTATTAAATATATTTTGTTCATATTTGTATGTATAACATACTTCAATACTTTCAAGTGACGTAGACCATTCTCATCAATACTTTTACACTTTATAATTTCTAAATTAGTTAATGAATCTTGAACAAGCGATAAATATGGCATAGCTCTATTATTTATATATCTACAGCTTTCCAATTTTATATCTTTTATATGCTTGCATCCTTCTAGGATAATAATTCAATAAATAATTGTGTCTATGCATATACATATCTAATCTATTTTATATGATTAGATTAGTGATAACGCTAACCGAGATATGGAAATCCTAAATCACATATTCCAGCATCATTTGCTTCAATAGCTTCAATATAATAGTTTCCACTAGTTGGTAATGCATTATAATCAGTCAATGGTTCAGTAAAATTTTTCCATCTAACATAAGCTCCATTTTTTAAAAGCCATTCTGCGCAAGCACGATCTGGACCAATTTCCTTTATACGTTCTGCATCAATTCTTTGTTGAGAAACAAAAAGGAGTTTCTTATCCATTTTGTATAATCAAATAGCAATATTTATTTCATTACCTATTGAATACAACGACAAGCCAGTAAAAGAAAGGCCTGGCTTGATGTTTTATATTTTGGATTAAAGGTGTTAATCTGCTTAATGTCTGAAATAAGAAATATATGACAATATTCTTACTAAATACAAAATAAAGTAGTTTCTTCGTATTCTTACATAGACTGTCATTGCTGTTTTATTCCTGACAATAATATTGTTGAATAATTATAATATTACTAAAGCGTTGGCGTTACAAAAATGTAGATTAGGTTAGCACAATGTGAAAGTTAAACTATCCAATTAACTCATAATAGATCAAAGCAGTATTGCATTTAATTATATGGTCACTTATCTGTGGCACTGTTTGTAATCATTAAATTGACTCGAACGTCGTATGAATAATGATAAGATAGTCAAGTCAGTTATCTTCCAAAAGCATGGAAAAAGCATTGAATGTTCAGCAGCATATCTACTCTGTCTTTAGTCAATGACTGTGCGTTAAAGTTTACAATAAAAATTAACAACTAGCGTATGATACAAATATTTGAACAATAAAATCAAAATACTCTCGTATAAAGAACAAGAAAATTTTCTTAATAAATAAAAAAAATTTTTTCAAAATACGAGTAACGTGTAATAATTATTATTTTTTATTTAGCTATTAAATGAAAAAATTTTCAAATCAAATTAATCTCGGTTAATAAAGTAATTCATATGAATTATTATACAGTAAACATTATTTGATACAGTGACAGACCATATTTTAATGGCTCACACGATTCTACATTATCCATAGTCTCTGGATTTCATAATTGTATGTGCCGCCGGTTTGAAGAGTCAAAACAAACCTGTGTGATTACGCACGACATTGATTACGTCTGGCATAGAAATTGTTAAATAACAACAACATGAGTCGAAGAAAAAGAGCGAAGGTTTGTCGTCCATTTTTATTATATTTGATATTTTCTATTGTTAAATATGTATAAAAGGTATATGACGATATTTAATATACCAGTTGTTTCATATTTTTAGTGTAACATGAATCAAATGTTTGTTTTTCCATATTTCCTCATGTAATAACAAGAAACAACATAAATTCTCATGTGAAAAAGAATTCGGACGCATTTGTATTGAATGATACTGTTTTCTAAGTAACCAATATAGGTTAGGTTTTGTTTTGATTGATTATTTGTTATTTACCTTGCTTGGTTAATAATTGTAAATTTATTCTTGTGCAAATACAACCGAGTATATTATATGTAAATTAAAATAAATATATTTAATGCAACTTTTAATTCATAAACGATTGTAGGAACTTTTAACCTATATTTAAATTAATACAGATTTCTGTGTACTCGATAAGATTTCGATTACGTATTTATTTACCATTGAATATCCTTCTTTTCATTTGTAATTTTCGCATCATATTTGTGTGTAGGTGGAGTATAGAGAAATGGAAGAGAAATATAATCAGTTAGAAGATGAAAATGCTTCAGATACATCGGAAAAGTCTAAACCTGGTCTTGTTACTCCAGAAAAAAAAGTCGTACCTGAAGTAAAAAAAGAAACTGATACAAGTATACCGCAGTCTGTCCCCACATCTTCTGCTCCAAAAATTGAAGTAAAAGAAGAAGATGATCAAGACAGTGATCATGAAGATCCTCATGGTAAATAGTAAATATATATTTTAAAGTAAAATAAGTATTATCTTCGATGGATTAAACTTTAATTTACATATTTAATTATAGTAAAGGAATTACTTAATGGATTGGAAGGGGCAGCATTTCAAAGTCGTCTTCCATTTGATAAGTTAACTTCAACTGAAGCCGCTTGTTTCCCAGATGTTTCTGGTGGTCCGCCACAGACTCAAAAAGTTTTCCTCCACATTAGAAACAGACTTGTACATATCTGAACTCGATAAGAAAGTGAACGTATGTTCTCTGTGCTTATGAAATGTTTTTATTTCAGTTGCAACTATGGCTCGAAAATCCAAAGCAACAATTGATAATCGAAAATGCTTTACCAGCTATAGAACCTCCTTATAATAGCGATACCGTATTGACACGTCGAATTCACGCATTTTTAGAAAGACACGGTTTTATTAATTTTGGTGTATTTAAGCGACTCAAGGTAGTGTGTACTTATTGTTCGATTATTTTTATATGAATTATATTTAGAATATATTGATTATTGCCTTTTTATTTTAGCCATTACCTACGAAGAAATCAGGCAAAGTAATTGTAATTGGAGCAGGTATTGCCGGTTTAGCTGCTGCTCAACAAATGCAACAATTTGGTTTGGAAGTAATTGTACTCGAAGCACGGGTAATTATTTAAAATTTTATTTTATACTTAAAGAAATATATTTGTATATATCTATATATGTGTCTGATTTTATAGGATCGTGTTGGTGGTCGAATTGCAACATTTCGTAAATCTTCGTATATCGCTGATCTCGGCGCTATGGTAGTTACAGGATTAGGTGGAAATCCAGTGACAACTCTTAGCAAACAGATTAATATGGAACTCCATAAAATACGACAAAAGTGTCCTTTGTATGAAAGCGATGGTCAAACGGTTAATATAAATATTAATTTGATTATTGTAACAATTAAATGTTCATTGAATCATTTGTAAAGTTTTAATAATTTTTCCATCAATAGGTCCCGAAAGATAAAGACGAAATGGTAGAAAGAGAGTTTAACCGTTTATTGGAAGCAACGTCATATCTTTCACATCAATTAGATTTTAATTATGTGGGTAGCGCTGGATCAGGACAAGGTACTAATACGCGACCGGTTTCATTAGGTCAGGCATTGGAATGGGTGATACGTCTGCAAGAACAAGGTGTCAAACAGCGTCAAGTAGCTCATTTGCGTTCCGTACTATCGCTTCAAGGTCGGCTTATCACCAATCAACATAGGGTATGTATCTTCAACATCGAATTTTAAAAATACTGATCTGTAGAGATCTGCTCTGACATTGTAGATGATTTCCATCATGGATCGTTTAGTTGAACTAAACAAACAATATAAAGAGATGACTGAGAGTAAATTACAAACACGTGATATAACACAAGAATTTGTGTTACGTTCAAAATTACGGGATCTTCACAATGCATGCAAGGTATGGTTTTAAATAATATTATTTATATATAAACTTATAAACAGACATTACACGTATTTCATTTTTGTCATATTAGGAATGGGATCAACTTTCTGAGCAACAGAAAGAAATCGAGGCAAAGTTACAAGAATTAGAAGCCTCCCCTCCTAGGTAAGTTCCTTTTGATATTTTTCATACATGTGGCATATTAAATTCTTCTTGGTATGTGAAGTATGTCTATTTGTTGTTCACAGTGATGTATATCTTTCTTCGAAGGATCGTCAAATATTGGATTGGCATTTTGCGAATTTAGAGTTCGCCAACGCGACGTCGCTGTCAAATCTGAGCCTAAAACATTGGGACCAGGACGACGACTTTGAATTCACCGGCAGTCATCTAACAGGTGAGTCTTCTCAACAACGTTACGTAAAGTAGCCGCATTTCTCGATTAAATCAGCTGTTGCTTACTTTCACTGCGCGTGAACGACTAGAATTTAGTTAAGTGGCTAGTTGAATTGAGCGTAATTATTACAGTTGTACATTGCAATATGTTAAATACGCGAAAACATTCTAATTTCATGGAGCGTGCGTGATTCGTCGAGTATCTCTGCGCGGCGTAACGCGTGTACGGTATTATATCGACGTTCTCGAGATATTGCTTAACCAACCAGTAGATGGTATAGATAACGGGTGAATTATTCGCGGGTTGCGTCTCCTTTGCAGACGTCGGATAGTCTCTCGCACCCGGTGTCCGTGCGGTTGACTTTATCAACCTTATTGAAAGTCGATAGCATGAGATTCCGTGTAGATAGTGCGCTGTATCCCTTAACCGATCGGTTACCGGAGTTCTCATTATGTGAAATTATACTATGATCATAGCGTGTTCGCTGCGCTCGAGTCTGCTAATGCGTTAACAAAAACGAAAGCAGCGAGAAATATGACTATAGATATAATCGAACGGTTTCGTATTTTACACAGTTCGAGGGTTCTCTCTGTTTCTGGCTTCGAGCAAATCCGAGTTAATGGTTTACCTTGCTTATCTTCTTAATTGTTATCTCAACTATTTACATCGAACAATCGAACCTTTTCGAAAAATAATTGACATTACGATGCCATTCGAAATACTTTGCAATTAAAACTGCAAGTTTCTGCGAATGACTTCGCGACGCGTAGATACGCACTCGTATCTTGTATCGGACCCATGATAATCGAAAATCTTAACGACGTTACTTGTAATACCTGCGACACGATTCATACCCGGAAGCGTTTAAGCGTTTCTCAACCGGGAGAGTTCGAGGTGTGAATGCGTGGAACTCACACGAAATATCGTCTCTAGTAAATGAACGGTAAACGCATCTTTAATAGATATCCAAGGTGGATGTTACTGCGTATCAACGGACCGTAACCCAACGGAATAACGTGGTCGCGTGTGCCGCTACCGCAAAGCAGACTCGACTGACAGTAAACGAACGAACCGGTCGAGCCAGGCTCGAATTCCAATATTGCTTGGTTGTCGTTCGACCGACCACGCAGTCGAGTGCATCGCGCGCGGGAGCGAACTCGAGCGAGTGAACCGCGCTGCTTGAACTCAAGCTGAAATAAGAGACACGCAAGGAGGATGCTGTGCCTCCGTTTTTGCCAGGGCCACGGTACGCGGCAATGGTGGTCAATTCGAAATTAAAACGATGCCCACAGTCCATGACTGACGTGCATCGATGATCATGACGGTTTGCCCGCAGGTTCTTTCCAGCGATTAATGAGATGTAAACAATTTAACGCTAAATTAAGCAGAACAATAAGCTGTCCGGTGAATCCCTGGCCGAAAGTTGGGCAAATCCTCGACGTAATCGGTTCTCCTTCGAGCCTCGAACTGTTCGTGGTCCTTCGATTCACGGACCATCGATTCCTTCTTCGTTCCTTCTCGAACGAATCCCAACTGCTGGGTTAATAGCCACTGACCAAAAAACGTTTAGGCCAAAATATTCCTCGAGATACTTCTTTCGCTTTGAATGTCGCCGACCACAGTTTCGTTACTATTTCCTCCGGTAACTTTCAATCGGTGTCACGTCTCGTTAAGCTTGTCGATTTATGCAAATTCGGCGCTGTCCTTCGCTAGGAACGAACACCAAGACACCACGAATTCGCGAGTCTGCGTGTTTTTTACGAGAACACGACCCGTATACAATCCTCCCGGCACAATGTTTTCTTTTTTCTTTTTTTCTTTCGATGCGACTCTGTCGTGGAAACGATTTGGTAGTAAATTCGGGACTGTACAGTCGTCACGGTGATCATCAGCGTCACGACGATTCCTTGTTCCTCTCCGATCGCTCGTATAATAAAGAGTTATCGAGTTTTGTTTGCGAGCATGGAGCGATCTGGCCGTCAGTGTTCTCGGTCGTTTTGCTTGTCAGTCTTTCTCGATTTGTAGGACGAAAACGTAGGCAGCTTCGATATTATGCGTGTACACCGCAGCGTGTACAAGATATGAGAGGTGGATATGGGATCGAGAAGGAGCCGGGGATGGGCCATTTACGACATATCGAAGTCTTCTACACCGTCGCATTCCACGCCATCCGCGTGTCGCTACCAAAATTATATTCTCGTAAAATACACTTCACGTTCACCGCGCCGATCTCTTGCTTCTCCAAACGCGCGCCAAGCTTATGATAGGGTTGCAGGAACGACGCGATTCCATTCATGAGACCCCACGAAGCCTTCGTCGTTGTTTTTTCGAAGAAATTTCCTCGCTCTTCGCGTCTCTTTCGCGCTTTCCTTCCGGACGATGTTTGCACGCGGCTACGTCAACACGAAACCGCACGCCGCGTCGATATTAATCGAGAAAGTTCGATTGAGTCGTCACCGGCGGTGATTTTTAAAGCGTATTGACCGGTCGAAACCCTCTGTCGGAAGATAAATCGTCGATCGACAGGATACCGGAGAGTGGAAACACAATTCCGCAGGCGAAAAGTTTTCGAGCACGTTTCCTTGGCTCGACGGTCCTCAACGTCGACCAGTCTACGATATTTACGAGGCGAGCGAAGAATCCGGAGTATCTAGTCTCGAGTTATTCCCTCGGTCTTTGAAGATCGAAATCGGGGAGAGATCGAGTTAAGGATCGGCGTTCGTTACGACGACCGGCGACCAGGCTCGTCGAGCGCGTTTCGTATTTCCCATAATAACGTTCCGGTGGGTTCTTTTGGTGAAATTTACGAACCAAGGGGAATACCAAAGGGAATATAGGAGTGAATCGGAATGGCGCGCGGCTTAATGAGCTTTCGCTTTCGATCTCCGATCGATTTCGTGGAGTGAGTGGAAGATGGTTACCGAACCGTTGGAAATAAACCGGGACGGACACACCGAGGCAGGCGATCCCGGAGGCTCGTTTGCCGAAACAAGCCCGTCGCCGAAAAAATAAGTGTAAAATAGAATGGTGTCGAGACTTGGCGTCGCGCCCAGTGTTCTCGAAGCCAAGAGATTCGGAGCTACGAAGAGGGTCCGGGTAAACAGGAGAGACGCGGCCCGTGGTGTTTCCCCGACAAGACGAAAACGTAGGCAGCTTAACATTAGTTGAGCCGAGAGTTGGATGGCAGAGGGGGCCCCGAGTGGTAATTTACGAGGTATCGAAGACCTTGTACACTCCTACCCGCCAACGGGCCGGCCTCGCCCCGCGGAATCCAGTCTTGGCCTTAACGCACCGATACCTTTCCCATGACCACTTTCGGCCTATCTGTGCACACCGCGGTCCGTACACACGTACGTACATACACACAGGCAACCAACGGCCGCCTCACCGGGGCTCTTGATGTTTCTGCCTTTACCATTTACAGTGCTCCTCGTGTCGGCGACGCGGTAGGGTACCTTGTCGATATAGTCTATCTGGGCCTGTGCTCGGGCTCGCTTCGCTCCGTGATCCGCGTGATTTCTCTTCTTAACGTCACCTATCGCCCGTGAAGTGTCAACGAGGCGATTTCTTAGCGCCGGCTTCTTCCTTTCCCCCCCCCCCACGAACAAATGATTCGTCGACACGCGTCCTGGATTAAGTCCTCCCGTCTCGAGGAACGTCGATATCCTCTGCCCTCTACCTCCGCGCTATGCTCCTTCCTCGAATGTTTCCCTACTTGTTCTTTTGTCTTTGGGTTCGCTTTCTTTTTCTTTTTTTTTCTTTTTTGATTTCACTCTTGTTCTCCTACTATTCCCGGTTAATTTCCATACTCCAAGTTCGATTCGATCGAACTACTAACCTCTGCGATTGGAAGTCGTGCACGGTAGTAGTAGTAGTAATAGTAGTAGTAGTCCCACAGGATGATAAGTCGACTGAACCGGAGCACTCCCATGTTAGCATGAAATGTGTCGGCCGGTGGCCGAAGCGTAATTAGGTCGTCTGCGAAGCATTAGATCATGATATACCTAAACGAGAGAGATAAACCTCTCGGTCCCCAGAGGTTCCGAAGATCGACTGATAGTAACCATATGCATCGCTCTCCGAAATCGTTGATTAATAACGTCGTCTGGAAAATGGCTCTCCCCCGTCTGTAATTGAATCGTTCCGCGCGGACACTTTGGTAACGAGAAAGTCGTGTACCCTCGACCTCGATACCTTCGCTTCGATTACCTCTGATCCGCTTTATTTATCGTAGCGACTTTATTCGTCGTGGAAAACGCTCGGCTCGAACGGTGGATCCCACCTTTTCGAAAGTGGTGGAAGGTGTTAAGTGACGCACGGCGATTAAGTATCTCGGTTTTCGCGGCACGTGGGCTAATCGACTTCCGAGCCGAGTGTCAACGGGGCTGATTTACGCGTGGAAGCCGGTGGATACATTCGCCGCGATAACGAAGCTATGCGCGAGTACGCGGTCGCGCGAAATGACACGTTTAAATTTCCTACGTAGTCGAGAGTGGATTCCCTTGACGCGGTGCGTTAAGTCGCCGATAGATGTACTTCGACCCTGTAACTTGGAGGTCATGAAGTTGTCCGGAGCCGAGGAATTATTTCCCCCGTGAGGCTTCGTACAAACCCGCGCGCGTTGCCGATCTGTCGTCGCCCGTTTATACTGACGTACGCATGTTAGCGAGCACGAACGAGGCTAGAGACTGTCGCGTGTATTCGGATGGAACGTCTCACGCGACAAGCGTGTACCAGATACCACGGTATCGCAGCCGGTCGGTTATTTCTTGCCGAATTTCGTTCTCAATTAGCCGAGACCCGGCTCATCGATCATCCATCCCGCCTGATTACCGTGTAGGCGAGATTATCGCTGGCAGCTGGAGACGCGAACCCTTTCGTAAGACCTTGTTTCTCCGGGAATGTTGATGAATGCAACGGGCCAACTACAGGAAATCTTGTTACGTTCAGCTAAGAAAGGGTGTCGGTTGATGTCGTCGAAGACTGTCAGTCGAAACACGTTCCGTAGCAGCGAACAATTTCCGGTGGAATGTGCCCCGTGTACTGTCGTCTCGTGGACCTACCACTTCGACCGTACCGTAGGAATGAGAAACACGTTCTCAACCGTGACTGGCCCTCTATTAAATATTTAATTTCTCGCGGCAATCGAAGACGAAAATGACATTCAAATTGAGAAAAGCATGGACGTTTGAAGATTAGCGAACGGGGTTAGCGTTCGCCTAGAGTTTTAATCTTTTGGGTTTAACAAAAGAGGGTGGAGATGGAATATTTTTTCCTTCTCGCGAACGAACGAGAGAGGACCCTCTCGAGTGTCCTTTTCCAGATTCTTCCTTTCGTTTGCCCCGTTTTAATTAGAGGATCTTAATTAGAAAGCTTGGAACGAAGCTGAACGCTGGCTGACATACTTACGCTTATTGACCAGCGAAACTCGCGTTTCGACGAGGGGCGTAACGACGAGTTTAAGTTATCCGGATAATTCGAACGTCAGGAACGAGGCTTTCGTGGGAGGCGGGAGCGAAATTGGGAAGAGGGCAAGTCGAATTGGCAGTTGCACAATATCGTACATCCTCGGAATTGGCTCCCAGATTTCGTAGTCCCGCTACGTAACTAGCTGATGTAAATTTCGCGTGCATAGTTCGTTCTTAACCGCCGTGGTAGTCGAGTGGTGAGGAACGATAAATTCCCGTTAACACGTTCCACTTGACGCGCACCGTCTTTACGCGGTGGATAATTTCCAATGGACGATGCGATAAACCTTGCGCGTTACTAACTCATTTACCAAGTATTAACTACAAACTTTTCATTCACAATCTCGGTTTTGTTTCTTGCGAGAAACTTCTTCGAAAGAAATCGTTTAAAGAAAAGGAAATGTTCAATCTCCTGCGTAGATATCAAAAACATTGCAACGCAACGTGATATCGAAAAAGGAGTTTCCAAGCGAAAGGTTTTCGGCGCGTAGGTATCATCGATGATGCGCGGAACATGTTAATAAGCTCACGCCTCGTCTCTTCACTACCGCGAGGACGACGATGTCGCTACATTTTTCAAATTAATGCTCGGCAATCTTGGCTGACAATCGTTTCAAAAGGGGATTACGTGACGGGGTGACCGAGAATGATTAAACGGGGCCCCGGCTACGTGACGCAGAGAAGAATGACGGTGACCATTATATGTTAATGTCCGGCCACACGCCATACGACGATTACGCGGCCTTTCAGCATCGTTCGCGATGCATTCGCGCCGGCTAAAAACTAGTATCCGCTCGGTCGCGCGCAGTTTTCGCGGGGTATTTATCTTTTCACTTAACAGACGCGATGATGTCTGTTTTCGCCGCGCGTCTTGCACTCCGTGCCTCGGTGTAACCATTGACGCCTCCTATCTGTTCAAATACGTCATCTTAAAAGTACGTATTTATCAATATTCTTTTCTTGTCCCCGTCGTCCACGATGACGTCGTTTGGCGTCGAAATCGCACGAAGTGCTTGATCATTCTATGCGGTTCCACAAAAAGCTCTCGCGAATACGTTATCTTTGTCCTATAGGTGAAATTTCATTCTTCTTGCTCGTTGTCTGTGTTCGTATTTTTAGGTTACTATTCGATTACTTTTGATGAAACCGGTATGATGCTATCAGAACGATGTTAGGTCGGTAGATGTATTTCGGTATAATACCGGTAAATAAAATATTAATTTATTAGAAAAGGAAAGGGAGACAATGATTAAATGTTTTCATAAAGCTGCCGACAATAAATTTGATGACGCTTATACACGTACACTTTGTTTATTTTTATTAGCTTTTTTATTAGTTTTTTTTTATTTTATTTATATTAGCGGCCAGCGGATGTTAAGGGCTACCTAACAAAATATTAATTATAGTTTATGTTAACAATTTTCAGGTTCAAATATTGTAGTTCGTCAAATGTCCGAATATTTTTGCCATGCTATATTTCGACATAGTTCAGTTTATTGTTTGATATTAGGAAAAATATGTGCAATAAATAAATAAAATTTATATTACTATAAACTATAATGAATGTTTTATTATATTATTAAAAAGTTAATGCAAATTTATTATTATAAACAATCCACCAACAATATTTTGAATAGCATGATGTCCGAATATTAATGAGCTACTGTACGTAGAAAATGAAAAATGTGTTTTCATCAGTAAAGCGGTACCGTACCGATATATATTTCGGTATTTTTACCGTTGTGGACATCAAATACCGACAAAATACGTATGAAAATACCAGTATGACCGGTATTAAAACCGTTTTTTCAAATAGCGGTTGTATTACGATAATATGGGAGCAAATACCGGCATAATACCTAAACCTCACAGTATTTCGGTTTCAGTCTCTGGGTCTAATACCTAAATCTCAACATATTTCGGTTTTCAGTCTCTGATTTCAAGGACGCAGTCTCTCCCACCTTTTTTCTTCTCTTATTCCCCCCGAACGTATAATTACAGCAAAGGGTTTGACAGCAAAGGTCAGTGGAAATAATAATTTCGAGTAAAAATTTAGAGCAACCCCTGTGTAGAGCGGAGAGACTGATTTAGCAGATGGCAGGGATTGCTGTCGCCTGGAAGACCAGCACCTGGTCACCAGCCGCTTTCAATCTGCCATCCTATGCTGCTGCTCGTAAACCTTAGCTGGCCGCTCTAACGACGGTCATTAAAGCGGCGATAGAAAAGTTTGGGACGTGCATCGTCGGCGATAATTAACGATCGGCTGGTGGTGTATCCTCGTGAACGTGAAACATTATCCGCTGAAAAACCGATGTTTATCTCGATGATGAATTCGAAGTACCAAAGGCCTTGAAAGGGCTATTAAACCGGAAGCGAACGGCACAGGGGCGCGCTCTTAATGTCGTTAATGGCGTCCAAATTTGCCGGTGGTATTACCTTCTTAAACGATAAATTCACCGGGCGAGCAACATGGAAATTTATTACGGGTGAAATTGCACGACGTTCATTAATCTTTTCCTCGTTTGGCACCGGTTTGTGCGTACTCTCTCGGTAGCGGACTCGATCGCGGGCAGAACGGCAACAGTTTTCACCCTGTGCAGCCTAACGGGCTATTTTCTATTTGCCTGGATATGCTAAACAACTCGAGAACTCGATCCGCGCAGGCCGATCCGCGGTGTGCTCATGTTTTATTTAACAGTTTCTCGAAAACGACCGCGAAACCTGGAAACGCCTCCTCCACACGTGGATTCCACGCGCGTCGGATTTTCTTTGGACGCCTCGGGTTCGCATCGAGTATAGGCACTCGACGATAAATAGGTACGCCGATAAATATCCACGGTTAATGTCAACCGTGTTCAACGAGGCGATTTCGCCTGCTCCAGGTGAAACTCTATCTGTCGATAGGTTAACCGTACGATTCGCCGCGAAACGTTCACGAAGCGCGCTCCAAACATACCTACTGCCTCGCTTCCTGGCTCGTACGATCCCATTCTTATTACGCGCGATCCCTGTCGATTCGCTCTCACGAACAAACATGCGCGAACAATAACGCGCGAACCGTCCTCGGTTAAATAAACCGGGTTAAACCGGAATAGACTCTTCGCGCTTCACGCGCTTTATCCGTCTAGACTTTTCTCCAGATAATCGATCTCTGATAATCGTTCGCGAGAAGAGGCGTGAAGTTTCTCATCCAGTCCTGTCCTCGGCACGGCCGCGAGATTTTCTTTCGCGAGAGAAATAAACTGGTTGTAATACTGTATCGGATAAAAGAAGGAAAGAAACGACGAGGCGTCCGTAAACGCGTACTTGTTATCCCCGTGGTGTTTACCAGCTACTCGGGTTCCTTTTATTTCGGTTTTGATGGCACAATTTACAGGTAGAAAATCGCGATTAATTGCGCCGTTAGCCGAGATTACGCCCCGACGATGCAAGTATCGTTTATTCGCCCGTACGACTCGTTTCTTACGAGCTAGAAACGACCTCCGGCCGGCAGAGTCCCTTCTTCCCGAGGGCGGAAACGCGAATCGTGCCGAGCTGTTTTAGAGACCGTCGCTGATAAACCGTCCTTGGGGAACGAGTCCCGATCGGTTTGTCATGTCGTCTAGGTTTACGGCAACGGAGATCGAGTAACTTCAACGCCTCCCTCTTCTCGTTGCATCTTCCTTTCTTTGAACGATCTCGCCTAAATCTAACGTTCGATTCGATCGTCTTCCGTGGCATCTATTCGAAAGATCTGTCACGGCGTTTCTTCTTTTGGCCAATAGAATAGAAAAAGAAATCTCAAGAGATTCGTCCTGAGCTTTTTGTTTAACCCCTTGCGCTACCACGCACGTCGAGAGTTTTTTTCTGTCACAAATTGCACCAACACTTTCTCAGTTTCAAGTATTTATTATATTTAAATGCAACCCAGGCGAAACAAATGATAAGTTTATTACTTCTTAGTAACTTCTGTCCAGTGATATTATCATACCGACGAGTTGGACAGAAAAAGAAAGCGACGAATTACTCGGTCACTCGTTATTGTCCGCGAACCAGTTGCCAGCGCACATGGTTAAAATTTATTAAAACGCCGTTTTAAAATCACTGTTTCGTTTTAGCACCCATTTCAAGGCCTCGAAAATAAAACTTACGCATCCACTGTGGCCGTATCAGGGACAAGATGTTCCAAACTACTCCATAAATACACCACTGCGGCGTCTTTCTGTCACTGGTGATCCGCGCGAGATAGACAAACGAGACTTTAACGAGTATGCCCGGTGGAAGCTATCCAACGATAGCGTCTGCTCGGATGGCGTTAGCGCGGTGTTAAATCGCTGAAATCATCGCGATTCCTTTGTTCACACGGGCCAAGTGTAGTTCCTATTTACGGAGCATCGGAGCGGGAAAGGGAAATTCTCTCGGTTCTTCTTCCTTCCAGCCGCGAGATTGTCCTTACGAGCGTCGTCACGACGATTCTCGCGTGTCGCGCTCGTTTAACAGAGAGCCACGTTGACGTTGCAGCTCGTACGAGCGGATTCTTATTACCCACGGGATCCCCGTCTCGTTCCCACAATGAAATTGTGTGTGCACAGCGAATAGTCGCGGCCAGGCTGTCGATAATAAACTATCCAGCGCGGCACAAAGGGTACCCTGATCGCTTTGTCGCGTCGCGTAGGTTTACGGGAACGGGGATCGAGTAACTTCAACACCTCACCACCGGTTCTTTTTTTCTCTCCCCTCCTTCTTGTTCTTCAATTTTCTTCCCTTGTTCCTCTGCCCCGCGTCTTGCTCCGTTGCTTCTCGTCTCTCGTGGTCCGTACCCCGCTCGGGACACGCCACGACGGCCGTGTTGAAGGCAGAGACCGAGAGACAGGGATAGGGGGATAGCAAAAGGGGTAAAAGAGAGAAGTTGAAGAAGGGACGAGGCAAGCCACAGATCGGCTGAGATGTAACTGGAGAGCACATTACCTGGTATTAAGTCACCGAGATAACTACCTGTGTGGGAGGTTCCGCGCACCAGACCTCGTGTAAAATACGACGACGCGACCCCGTTGCTTGCTCTTCGTTTTACGAAATATTCTCATTTTTTTTTTTTTTTTTTCTTCCACTCCTTTTCTTTTTTTCCTCGCCGCGGTGTCAACGAGTCCCTCCAGGAAGCGCGCACTACTACGCCCCGGTGGAACGCGCCACCGAGCAAAACGGCGAGAACGAATACGGCCGCGGGCGAATATACCGTCCGGTGTCCTCTGCCGATTTATATGAAGCATCGCTGATGTACCGATCAGCCTTCTCCCCGAGCCGTGTAACGCGTATTTCTTCGGGTTATCTTTTTCCTCCTCCTCCTTCTTCTTTTTTCCCCCTCCCTCCTTGCTTCTCCTTCTTTATTTTCTCGGCTTTACGGTGAATTTCCTGTCTTTATCCGCGTGGGACGTCGTCCCGCTCGGCGGGTAATGTTCTCCACTCGCCGCCGAGTGCGAAATGCACGCACCGTGCACACACGTGATCGCTGAACGAAGCGCGTGACGAGGCGTGAAAACGCGATTCTTGATGTCTATTTAGCGTTCACGTTGTAACGCTCTTCTCTCGCTCTTTACCCGATTCGAAAAAGGTATCTTCGCGGTCGTTTGTCAATCGATTCCCCTTATATACTCCACGTACTTTCCATCGATTCTTTTCCCAATGGAGTAAATCTCGCGATTTACAAGAATGTCGAACCGCGATACACGTATCTACATACGCACGGGTGGCGTACCGGAATTTACACGTTTATTGTCGCATTAATAATTCATGGGTGTTGCGCAATTTTTAATCAGCTGCCGTCTGCCATTGATTGATGCTTCCCCTGCGCCCCCCTGCCTCTCCCCCTACCACCGGCTTCGAATTTACATACAGAACGAAAAGGAAAAGTATTGACACGTGATACGTTCCTACCAAACAAGCAGCAAAGTCCAATCGCACGTCATAATGGCGCCGTTTCCCTTCTCCCTCTGGCGCGCGCGCGCGCGTTCCTTCTTCCCTCTCTCGTCGATCTCTCCCGTCTCTGCCCTTTCATTCTTCCCGGCCTTCGTCCCTCTCTCCCGTACGGACCGTTCGGTATTTTCCCTTTCCTCGTCGCACCGACGAACGCGAAGGGATATCCCACAAAGAAGCTAACAAATCGGCCGCGGCCGCGCAGGTGAGGCTTTTTATTAAAAAATTTTTATTGCACCCCGCACGGCAAAAGCATACGTCGCGTCGTCCGCTCGAAAAACCTGTTTGCTCTGCCGCCACCATCACCACCACCGATCGCTTCCTTTCACGAGATATTGCTTTACAATACTATATTATATTGCGCCGGTACGTCGAATTTCGCCTGTTTGGATTTAACGAGAGACTCGCCGAGGAGAGACGCGCCTCGCGGACCTCGTGTCTTCCGTTCCACCTCTCCGCGCGGTCTCCCGCGCGCAACCGGCACCGCTGAATATACGAAATCTTCTCGCGCTGCGCGCCGTGTGTGTCTCAGCCAATACACACACACACACACACACACACACAGGCTCACTGGTACGCCGTTACTCATCGTAGCGTACAACCGCGCCAACGAGTATCCACCACCCGCCTTCTTTTTCTTCTTCGCGGCTACGCCGTGCCGCGCCGAAATTCCGATTCTTAAACTCTGATTACATTCGGGATAATGTTGGACGATCGTATATATATCGCACAATGGGGAGACGCCAGCCTCTCCCGTTACGAAGTTACCCGACCTTTCGCTACATCGGCTTCTTCACGACCTCTTCCCCCTTTCGGGACGTCATAGTTTTCTTAGGAGTAATTGGAACGTCGCACGGTGGAGCATTCGCATGCTAATGATCGTAATTTTGGTCGGTGGAGGGCGATCTTTTTTAATTTCCTGACGATTTTGAAATTCTCGAGGATTCTAAAATTTTCAGATACTTTCAGATCGCGACCGTGAAATAAAAAATTTTTATAGCGTTTTAAGCTCTCCTCTTCGCGAAATTATAACCGCGCGCGCATCGATATTCGTTGAAAATTAAACACGTCTCGCGGACAAAATGTACAAATTTCACGCGACAGTCGATACGTTAACGATTCTCTCAATGATAATAACGTGTCAATTTGTATCAAGCCTGTAAAATTTGCTCTTCGAATATTCCTTGTTGACGCTGTAATTTTTTCACAAGTAATACTTTTTTTGGAAATTAAAGAAACTCAAAATCACTCTGGTAGCCCGGGCGAATCGATTGACTCTGGATAATGCAGTAGGCGGGAGAGTGTGTGTGAAACAGAGAGAGAGAGAGAGAGAGAGAGAGAGAGAGAGAGAGAGAGAGAGAGAGCAAGCTGGCCCGAAACCGAATTTCAGTTTAATCCATAGGAGAAATCGCGCGGAGTAGAGCGACAAATCCGTGCGGCGGTGGTTTCTTTTCGACGAGAGCGCGAGAGTACAAAGTACGTGGTTCGTAGGTGTAGACGCGTCGCCATTAATCTTGCGTGATGCTGCTCGCGTACGTTGTCCACCGCGGGCCCGCTCTCGGTTCACCGGTGCAAAAACGCAGCGGAATTCTAGCAGGGGATTGGCAACTTTTTTCCGATATCCGTGGCTCCGAGAGCCCGTGGAATGACCGTCGAGGCAAATGCTAGGGCCCCTTGGAGTTGTGCCGTGCCGTGGATATAACCGGCGAACGCATGTAGAGACAAACTTTATGGCTCTATAAATTGTTCTTTCGGCCCTCTATTGTATATCTTTATTGACCTATGCGCGGCCGTGCCAGTTAACCGGAATGCCATTAATAACGGAAATGGATATTCGATTAGCCGAATACGGGGGCGGGATAAAAAGCTGCCGGGACTGTTTGACGCAACGAAATCGCGAATGCGGGTCGCGAGCACCGTGGAAAATTCACCGCGGCTAGACGCGCGCGACACAAGAGCAGCGTGTGCAGGTTGCCGAGACGAGCCAGGCAGGCGGGGTGGCAAAAAGCCCTGGGATTCGTCGGATGCCGCGTTGCTCCTTGACTAAACGAATTACTCGACCGTGCTACCGACGCTCGTCCGATACCCTTTCACGATCTCGCGCTACCGATAACGAATTCCTTCGAAAGACAGGGAAAGCCGGTCTTGTACGCTCCACCTCCTGGTACCTGATGAAATTTCGGTTTCGCCCGTGTCGACTTTTTTCCCCTTCTCACCTCCTTCCCTTTTACACGCTCAAGGTCGCCTTGGTATTCAGAAAATTTCCTCACCCAAAGCCACGTGGACACGCGGCCAGCAGCCTCGGCCCTTCGTGGCACAACGTTTTATCTCTGCGAGATCGGTCTGCGACATGTTTGAGATTTTCGAGTCGGTTTCAGCCTGTAGCCTCGAAAGAGTTCGAAGATTTGGATATATCTCGCGAGCCGAAAGTATCGTACGCGGTGTGTTCGTGATTTCGTGAGCGATCGGCTGAATCGGTTGTGGAGCAATGGAAGAAACGGCTACGTGTCCGGCGGCTATATACACACGTAGAGGAATCGGGGGCGGACAGGTAGGGTTTGCGCGCGATTCCGCGGATTATTTGTACGCAATCTGTAAGCGGTGCCGCGGGGTTTGGGGTTTTAGCGCGGTGCAAGTGCGGGGCGGGGGAGGGTGGCGGACGGGAGCATTGAAAGCGACAGACAGAGAGAAAGAGGATGGAAACAATTTCCTGGCTGGCGGTGTTGGTGCGTGCGCTTGCGGCTCGCGCAATACACACGGGCTCTTTCGCCAGAACGAGGGGTATGAGGAGGGGGGAAGGGAGGAGAGAGAGGGAAGAAGCCAGGAACAGGGAGGAAGGGAAGAGGAGTGAAAAAGGAGCCAGGAATGAAAGAGGAGCGAGCCACGGTGTATATGGGGAAAGAAGGTTGGAGGTAGGGTAAAACGCCGAGGGAGGAACCACCTCGGTGTGTGTATCGTGGAACAGGAGAGAAGGAGCGTGCGCTCGGTATATATCGGCCCTCTCTTTTTCTTCCTTCGTGCGCTGCTTGGCTGGTTGCTTTCTTTCTCTGTTTCTCTCTTTCTCTCGGCTGGCTGGCTGGCTGGCTGGCTGGCTGGCTGGCTGGCTGTTCGCTCAAAGCTTCGGGCAGGTTCTCAGAAGCTACCGGTGCTGGAGGAATCCGCGCGGAGCTGGATTATACTGCCAAAGGGTATATTTATCGGGCGAGAATGTATGCAGAAGCGCGGACATCGGCACAAAGGGGCCGCCCCTGCGGATTTAGCCTTGACGCAACTTGCAGAGCCTCGGACTCTGGCGGATTCGACGCTGGCCGCGGTTCTCTCGACCAGCCAGACTCTCTCTCTCTCTCTTTCTCTCTCTCTCTCTCTCTCTCTCTCTCTCTCGGCCATCCCCGGGTAATGGATTGCCCAACTTTCCTCTTCTTACGGTTACGTTTCTTCTTCCGAACGCGGAGGCCCCCTTCATCGCGCTCTGGTACTCGCGTGCGTGCCCTCCGTCCACGACTATGAATCGTTTTTATTGATACGTTTTATTGAACCACTTCATCAGACCGGCGCGACTCTCTCTCTCTCTCTCTCTCTCTCTCTCTCTCTCTCTCTGCCTCCCACTATTCCTGTCTTCGCTTCTCTTTCACGCTGATCCTATATATATTATATATATATATATATATGTATGTATGTATGTATGTATACGTGTAAGTACGTGTCGCGTGAGCGCGCTACACCGAATGGATTCGAGTAAACATCGTACGTACGGGCTTGTACATACGTGGACCCGGTCGTCGGGCTTTCCGGAGAATCCCGATGAATCGCAGTCCCCGAGTCAGGTTGATCGTCCGCTTGTACCGATACACCGCGATTATGAGCTCTGTTTATGAACGGTGATCTCCTCGCTGCGTGGAGTTTCTATTAGTATCTATTATTTTCACACGAAGCATCCTCGATGAATCTCGCGAGACGTTCAACGGAACCGAAACGATTTTCTTTTCTATTTGGTAATTGATCCGTCCGAGTTCTCGCAGTTTTCGCTTGGTTCGATTCTCGTCAAATCTGGGAAAACCTGCCACGGATTTTATTATATTTCGATCTTACGTTTACCTCGAGAAACAAAAGGAACGAGATGTAAGAAGACGTTGTTGAAGAGATTCGAGGCCACGAACTCGTCGTCGAGCCAGCTTTGCCCCGTCCTTCGACGAGAATTCGCGCTGGGAAAACGTTTAGGCCAGGGGGAAACCGAAACTCGCAAGTATCCGAGGAGACATGTTTGTCGCCCGATTGCCAGCCGTTCCGGTAGGACTTAACGTTCGCGTAAACCGTGATTGGTGGCGTATAAAATTCTCGTTTGGGCCCGGTGATTATCGGCCGTCCCTCTACGGGAACGTTTTTAGCGACTCGATCAATTACCACCGGGCGCCCGGACGAATTTACGCATTCATTTAGATTTCTGGAATATCCGGGCCTGTAAAATAGCCTGGCAGATAGAGTCCTCGCAGCGAGTCCGCGTAACGCGGTAATGAGCTGTTTTTATGAGGCGAGTTTTTATCGGGGCCGGCCTATTATTTGCGCGCGCGCATGCTTGTTCGCGGGCCCTCAACGATGCGTTTTATCGCCCGCGACATTCGTTCGTTCGTTGGTGATTCGCTTGCCATTTCTCGCCGCCCGGTAACAGCCTGTATAACGCCGATTTCTAAATTATCAACATTTTTCTTTCATGTACTTTTTAAAGTATCGCTGTCCAGCGATTTTGTTATCTGCCCTCCTGCATCTCGAATAGTGCAAGTACGAATGTATAACGGTCGCAGGTGTAGCACTCGCGTGCCCGGGAAAATTGTAACGAGAATTGAAAAATGAGACGTTCGAAGTTTTCGGAGAAAATAGGCAATATAATTGAGTTGTAATACAATCTAAAGCACAAACCTTGATCAGAGAAACGAAAGTGCAAGTTCAATAGTGGTAAAAAGTCTCCAACATCATTAAAAAAACACACGCACGAGTTTCCTTCGACTACATCTTGTGAAAGATGTGCCACGCACGTTGAGAATTTTTTTTTTTTTCCCAAATTGCAACATCTTCTCAGTATTAAGTATATTTAAAAATAACCCAGGCGAAACGAATGATAAGTTTATTACTTCTTAATGATTTCTGTCCAGTGATATCATACCGATTAGTCCAAAAGAAAAGGAAAGCGACAAATTATTGTATACGGTTCGGTCACTCGTTATGATCCGCGAACCAGTTGCCAAGCGCAAGGGGTTGAAACCTCTAAAGGGGAGGTGTGCATCGTCGCGAATCTGTGGAAAAGTTGCGCGAAATGTTGCGAGATGAGCGGTGAACGTAACTTCAAATGAAAAATACGTAAAGTGGTCTGCGAAAAATCCAAACGTTGAATCAGCCTATTCCTTTAATGGACTGCCAAACTTACCTTCCGTAGTTTCCCTTTTTCGTGCGTGCGTGGTCGCCGACGTGTTCACAGACCCTTTCCCTCCCCGTGACCGTCACGGTGTATCCGGTTCCCAGCATCATCCCCCCGCGGCGGATAGATCGCAAAAGAAAGAAAAACAGCCGGACGGAGAATGGTAGGGGGAAACGAGATCTCGCGCGTCTTGAACCGTATCGTGCTTTGACGCGAGTTCGGTGGTGGGTGCAGTCGCGGTTTTCAGGGCCGATGTCTACCGAAAGAAAGAGAGAGAAAGAAAGAGAGAGTTAGTCCGGTAAGCCCGGCTAATGGATTGCCCAACTTTTTCTCTGTCCTCTTATTCAGCGCGTACTCTCATTCATCCTTTGGTGGCGCGCGGCCGTTCCGACTCCGGCTCTCTGATTTTCGTTGGCGCGCGCTTTGTTCGCCTGGCGATCGAACGCCGGGAAATATGACCGGTATCAAAAAGAGAGGAAGGATAATCGATGGACGAACGATAGGAGAAATCGTTCAAAAAGGGAGGACAGAGGGGGGAGGGAAGAGAAGAGAGAGGATTTCGTGAGCGGGGCTGGTTCTCGAGATAAGAGATCGATCGGCCCGCTGTGTGTCGGAATGGGACGAATTTGTCGCGCGAGGCGGCTCGTCCACGAATTTATTCGCGTCGCCGGTGGATCTCGCAGATTCGAAGGCCGACGACGTGGCCCCCGTCTCGGGCCAGCGTCGACCAGTTTCGGGCAATGGATTGCTGCCCAACTTTCCTTCTTTCGCGTTCGCCGTGCATTCGTCCTTGTTTCGCCGCGAACCGCTCACAGCGAACGTCGTCGCGATGCGGAGAGCGCGTGCAGCGACTGAACTCTCTCCGAAGAGAGAGAGAGAGAGAGAGAGAGAGAGAGAGAGAGAGAGGGTACTGTTTCTTCGCGGTGTTTTTATTAGAATTCGGCATCGACCAGGGAAACCGCCGCCACCTATACCCCGACCTCGATAAGATAAAGCACAATCTTTCGATTAATTAGCTCCCCGTTATAGTACAGCTTCCTGCTTTTAATTAAAGAAGTGTTCGCGGCGGAATCCGCGAGATAGGCGGAATTTATTACGACGCGTCTTGTAATAAATTTCACTTGCCTCGCCACTCGACGCGTTCGCCTCGTCCCCTCTCGGCTTCTCTCGGCCCCGCCGCTGCGCTCGCGCGCCCGCGCGCCATCGCGCCTCTAACGTAATTGTTACACACGCGCGAGATTTTTGCCCGCGAATATATTGCGCGTCCCACCCCCGCGCAATATGTTGCGTTCTACGAATTTCCGACCATGTCGTGGCCGAGACACGCGTTGCGAGTCAAGAGTGGTGTGTTGGTGGCGAGTGTATCGTAGGTGGTGATAACGAAGGAATGGCGCGTTGAGTAATCGCCAGTCGATCTAGCTCAAGGACTCGCGAAAATACTCGAACGATTTTAGACGTCTCTTATAAATATGTTACCTGCTATATGTCAACGCTTTTGCGAGAATCTGTCCGCGTAATAACGAGGTAATACATACAGAACTCGAAGATGCTTAACCCTGGAACTTTGTATTTCGTTTTTCGAACGCTGCGCAGTCAAACGGTTAAGAACGAAACGAAACGAAATGAAAGGAACGCTCAGAGATCCCACTCTCCGGAAGAACATAACCGTTCCGCGAGCCATCCCCATCGACTGCAAGATATCCCTCGGCACACCTACGCTCTCGTTCGTTCGCAACAATGGCCGGCTTCGGGAAACGAGGATCAACGCGAGTGGATATCGCTGTAAGCCCCGGCCCTCTCGCCAGCCTCTCGGTCCCGCGCTCTAAATCGGAACCGACCCGAGAGGCTGAGAGGGAGGTATATTCGGTTTGACTGCTAAAAGGGTTGACTGTTAAAGCGAAAACGACCGATACGGCTCGACGCGTAATCTCCTTATCCCCGAGACTGAGACCCTTTTGACCCCTTTCCGGAATTTTTTCTTCCCCTCGTCTCTGCCACTCTCTTTAACCATCCTTATTTCCGCGCGACGCGAAGCAACCTTACTGCGTTCCACGCGAAACTTGGCGTTCTTGGTATTTTGTTGTTTGTGGTTCTGGTCGATTAATTAAACCTTGAATAGCCGATATAAATGAGCGACGCGGCGAGCGGTCGCTTTTAAGCTGAATTTTTGAATTCTATGCGTACGGAATGTTACCTAATAATGTTAATAATATGGGGAGGAGAGGTGTTTGTTTAAAAAATGTAAAATTTTATAAGCATGTCTTTTATTTATGTGCACCGCGTACATACAACGTTATTGTGCTTTATTGCATGTTCTTTGCATATAAATCCGTAAACATTTGGCACATTTGGTACCATATTTATTATCATTGCCTATACATATATAGCATCAAGTTCTGGGTCAACGGTGACTCGGTGTCGGCTACGCGACGGTTAATGACGAGTCGAATACCCGTCGGTCGTCGTTTCTGTTCTCCACGTACAGTCTGCGAATATGAAAACAGAAACGGCCGCCGAGAGGAAAGTTTTCTCAACTGAACGTTCGTTCCTTTTGACGTTCCATTGCTGCACGTTTCGTTTCGTTCGAAGACGGCGGGCATCGAAGTGTTTTAGTATTCCGTGGTCGTTCCACGAACGATTTATGGGGTAAGAAGAACATGCGGGTCAAGGGGACCACGCATATTAACCGGCGCACTATAAATTCGTTTGGCCCGCGTATATTTCGTGCCTACCTGCGGAGGCCAGTTTTGGGTGAAACACGACAGCAGCCTCTCTAACCAATCGAAGGGGCCCCGTCAAGTACGACGATATTTTTAGCCTCGCCTATCTACCGGACCATGTGAACGCCGCGAGATTTATGCGTGTGTATCGTCGTAGCATTTATCAGCAACCAGTGTGCCAATGCGTGTGTACGTACACACTGAAAATTACCTAGACGCTAATGCCTGCCGAATAAAATGCGCGCCGTATGAGATTACTGGCGATTTTTCACGCCGTCCGGTAATTTATACTTCGGCCCGCGTGCGAGGTCCGATCTCCTCCGCGTTCTCTCTCCCGCCTCCTCGTCTCTCTCTCTCTCTCTCTCTCTCTTGCTCTCTCTTCGTGGCGTTCGTTAATCGACGAAATCCCAGTTCGTGAAAGTACTCGGGGAAAAAGCACCCTGTCGCAATTCCGCGCGCGCGTCAGCTGATTCGACGTTTCGAACTGGAGGACGCGAGTTCTCGATCGACTGGACCGAAAGGGAACGAATTTTCCCCTGTGCCGGAGAATTTACTGCGACAGCGGCGATCCGCGTACAAATCTCCCTCGTCCCTCGTTTCGCAATACGTTCCCGTCGACTCGAGAAATCTTCGCGGCGAGCTCGCGTCGAAATGGATGGCGCGTGTACCGGCCAAAGGCGAGGCTCTCGCGGAAACGAGAGGATGCGGGGAAAGAGAGCCAAGACGTACACCATCGCGGGGTTGAACAAATTAATGGAAACGTCCGGTAAATTGAGAAAATTCTTTATTGAGTCATCGACTAACAACGTGGATTCTCTTTGTGGAAATAAAATCGTACAAATATGGTATACGATACCATTTTTTCACGCAGAAAAAATTCTTCAAGACCCTTTCGCTACCGCGGGTCTGGCCTCCTGAATTGACTGTGCAATAAGTATGCGTATAGTTCATGCGCGACCTCAAAGATACTTTTCTTAATGGGAAATGGTTTTGCATTTGAAACAAGATATTTTTACTTTGTTAATTAGCTTCACGTGTAGTCAAACATTGAAATAAATGTTCGTGAATTATGTTACTAACGTGATAACAGGTTTCAATTTTCCAATCGTGAGTCGCCGTTCATTGGATTGGAGTTTTGTATTATGTATTTATCTGCAGTTACCTTGCTTGATCTGATCTTTCCAATCGCTTTTCGTTAGTCGCCCATTGTACGTAAAGGATATTTCGTGGCGTGCGACTTTGGTCGGTAGCGAAAGGTTGGAAAAAGCTGGAAGAAGTCATTTTTTCAAAAACGAGTTTCTATGACTGTTGATGTCATTCGACGTCTGTTGAATCTCAACTACGTTTCTAAGCAAAGTTCCTACTTAAAGTTCCTTACTCTGCCCAACCCATGCGATACCCTCGCGTCGCGAAAGCGACGAAGCGGCAGGGTTTGCCGCGTGACTCGCAGGTTGCCATGCGGAATCCGCGTCGTCCGCGCGAGAGGAAAAGCCGAGAGCGAAACCGACGAGAGAGATAGCCGGATTTATCCGCGGCTTGGCTCGCCGATTATGTCGATATCAAATACCACGAACTGCACTCAGCCGTGTGGAGAGTCTGGGCGCTTGGTGGTTGCTCGCGTGGTTTCTGTCGTGGTGTGTGCACACACGTCGCCAGCAGAAGCGACGTCGTCGTCGTCGTCGTCGTCGTCGCCGCCGCCGTCGCCGCCGTCGCCCTGCAACGGTCTATTAAATTCTCCGAGTAAAATCGTATTGTCTTTCCAGTCGACCCGCCGCCGTTACGATGCGCCCAGGAGCACTTCATTACCATATAATTTCCAGTTCCCTCGCGGATTACCGAGCAAAGGGATCGACCGTGTGCTATGGTATGCCCCGGCTAGAGCTAGTCGTACACCTAGCAGAAACGACGGTGTTTCCATCCAGGCCACATGTGCTTGCCTCTCTTCTCTCTCTCTCTCTCTCTCTCTCTCGTTGTCTCTTTAATACCTCTTTGCTAGTTTCGATGTCTCGCTCCGGCAACGGGTCCTCCGCCGTCTTCTTCTCTCGCTACCTCGTCCTCGTCCACGTCTTCCCGCGCCATGGTAAGTTCTCTCGAGTACGTCTAGTTAATGTATTCAGAGGTCTCGGAGTCTCCGAGACATCGCTCGGGGCATTAGAACGAGACTTAGGTCGCGAGGATTGTCTTTTGTAGACAAGCGGCGTGGAGTTAACTTTGTTTATAACCTGGCTGGCGAGCATACGAGAGAAAATATCGTGCTGCGATGCCCGTGGGGACGACGGCGAGAGACACGCGCGGTGTACGAACGCCGGGTCGTCTTTCTCTTTCTCTCTTTCTTTCTGTCTCCGATCTGACATTTCGACGCGCAACGACTGTGTTTCGTCGACGAACGACGGGTGGGTGCTTCCCCTCTCGTAGAGACGTCAAACGCAATCAATCGAGGCTTGGGACGCAACTCCCAACAAACTCTCTGTTTCGAGTAATTGAGACGATGTCCTGTGTGCATCCATCGAGCACACCCTCTTGTAAGGAAATAACAGTCTGTTTGTTCTCCATCGAGATATTATGAATTCGAATTCGCGGTGGACCATGTGGTTCCTGATGGCTGTCGGATGACTGATCGAGGGCCGCGGACAATGGGACATTTCGTACACCCACGCGATCAACGCGTTTCAACGCGACACTTGCGAAAGATTCTCGTTGCACGAGCTCGGCCAAGGCTTTGATTTAATTACTCGCGCGTTGTTGTTTGCGAAACCCAGCCTCTCAACGCGTTCCAACAGCTCGATCGCGTCGGCTCTCTTCTTATCCCTTTGTGAGCTTGAACTCGACAAAGCTGCTCGGGAGATTCGCCATTTATTTATCGTCTAGTGTCCTCGTTTCGGCTCGACACGCTGGTCGATTATCGAAAAACGCTGTTGCAATTGGAATTCGTTGCGAATCGATTGGAGGTGTCGAAGAAGGAAGGGAGAGAATTTCGCTCGGGCGAGAACATGCCACCTACCCGGCCGCAGATAAGGATCTTCAAATCGAGCGCAACAACTATAACCGTCGAAGCGCAAATGTTTATTCACGTGGTCAGCCTGATTTATCGCGGTGACAACAAATTGCTCGACACCGGTTCCAACTGCGACTTCGGCGCCTTATGTGTCGGAGTCGAGCGTGATCTCGATGCACAGACGAACTGATTTGATTTCGTAATCCATAGAGTGGATTAGCCAGTGTTGAGAGGCTAGAAGGCTTGGCGA
Organism: Frieseomelitta varia; assembly: GCF_011392965.1. NCBI lineage: Eukaryota > Metazoa > Arthropoda > Insecta > Hymenoptera > Apidae > Frieseomelitta > Frieseomelitta varia. Next base: position 321,233 of record NW_025110294.1, on the reverse strand, counting down.
TAGTAATTTTTCAATTGAGGCTCGCGGTTCTTCTGAGACATTTCTGATGACAAACAATAGGTGTTCCAACAATAGATATTCGTTTTCTAAACCGTCGCTCGAGTGAAAAGCAAAACACGGATTGAAAATACGGAAAAAACGACAGCGATATTGTTTCCATTTCCGCCGTACAGCCGTTGTTGAGTCAGATGTAACTTCCGCTATTCCGGTTTCTGCGAAACGGATGAGCGATCTCGTCGATCGAGAGCATTTGTCGTTTCAATTTGATATTTGCGAGAATCGATGCGAGAATCTGGCTCTTCCAAGATGCGAAGAAAAAGGATTGTTACGTTGAATTAGAATTTCTCGAGTTGTCTTCGAGGCTCGTGTGCTGTGTCGAGACCGTGTCCTTCACACTCGTATCGTAACAAAAGCATTTCTCCACGCTAGTTATACAAAATTACACCGTCGCGCGTTACAGCGTTTTTCTAAGCGGCAACTCTCCCGATTGCCGGTGCGCGATTCACGGAACGAAATTTACGATCTCGAGCGATCACCGATGGCGAAAAAAACCCGGCGATCGGTCAGTGTCCCGTGCCTCGGCACTCCCGATATACTTATCACGGGCACATCGATATGGTAATGCGTTAGAAAGAGTTATAAATCAACGGATAACCCGTATAAAGGCGCCGGATAAGTATCTGGTAATTGAATTAAGAGAATAAATATTTGCCCGCACCGCCGGCGATTGATTTATTACGAGAACAAGGAATTGTAGCGAGCGGCTCGCCGCCACTCGCGCCGATCGCGTACGCTTCAACACGTATAACTTGCGGCGTGTAAACGAGGGGGATATTGACGCAACACCGGTCATTTTCGTAATCTACCCTTTGGCACGGTGCTCGTGACTACAATTTTGTGACTGTGAAACGAGCACACCGTGATATTTCGTTCGTCCTGTCGTTCTCTCTCCCCCTCGGAAGAATTTCGAACGCTGCTGTTACTGCTGCTGCTGCTGCTGCTGCTGCTGCTGCTGTCGCCGCTTCGGAGAATGGAAAATTCAAAAGCGTCCTCTCCAGCAACGCTGTCGTGTAATTAACTGAAAAAGTCAAGGAACACGGGGCACCGTCGTCGGTGGTATTGACTCGATCCGGTCTTATCGGCTACCCGATTATCCAATTAACCGGTTGGCAAATGCACGAGACTGCGATATTGATTGAACGGTCGTAATGATCGATTAATATAATTTATCTTGTACCAGAGGCACTGGTTTCGCGTGTCACGAAGCGGCGATGTTGCAACGATAGTAGCAAAGAATTCGAACACATTCGTGAATGTGAAACTCTAGAAATTTATCGACTGCTATCTTTTTATATTATCGGAAATGTCTGTTGGTGACTTCAGTCAGTAAGAATCTATCTGGTAATAATTATAAAAAAACTTATCGATTTCGTCCTATCTTCGAAAAAAGTCTGAAACGTACGTTTGATAGAATTATAAAGTTCGTATGACAATATACTGAATCTCTTACTCGATTCTTCAAGTGTAATGATATTAATAACAACGTTCGAGAAATAGAGATTCGATTAGAGAGGAACTTGTGTCCGAATAGCATCGGATTGTTAACCAAGAATTCGTTTAACGGGGAATCGCGTCCGGGAATGGCAAATCGTCTTATACGCGGCGCGACTAATTACTAATTGCGTTACCATTGTTCCGAGATCCCCAGTCCGGACGTGAGGATTCGAGGCTTCATCGAAAAGCAAATAGCCTGCGTTTCGCCACGCCCACGTTTCGAGATCGTAGTCGTAGTAGTCGTCGAGCCGGTTGAAACGAGCTCTCGTCCAGCCGCCGCAACGTGGAGAGAAGTTCACGCTGCGTGAATGAGCCTGAGCAACGGGCTCGTGACCTGTGATTTTCGTGATCTAGCCCAGGGCATGGGCCGCTCGTGACTACAATTTTGTGACTGTGTGTTGTCGATCGTTTCGTTTGGACCTCCTCGCTCGGTCTTAACCGATTTCCGAGGCTGAAAAGTACGGATCGCCGGCCGCGGACACGACGTTGCTACGTAATAGATAATTCAAAAGCATTTCCTACACAAGTACGCGCCGAGCGGTTACGAGAGTACGGATTAAGTGGGAGGGCGAACGCTGGAGTCAAGCCGGTGGTTTTCATCTTGCTCGCGCACCGTCATCCTTCGCGATCACGGGATTCGTCCTTTTTTTACTCCGCTATGAGCTTTGTGCCTTCGCGTTTACGCAGGAGAATACTCGCGAAATCATGGAGTTTCGATTCTCTGTGAACCTCTACGTCGTACGTTTTTTGCCCCTTATTTCGTCGTGCTCAAGTTTGAAATGTCAGCTGCAACTATTATATTACGTGTTAGAAAAAA